>NC_079155.1:11822954-12125984 GCF_947563725.1 Argiope bruennichi
TTTTCCATTTTAATTTCAATGACATGACAAAAATAACATAAATATTGACTATGTAACATAGATGAATAAAAATTGGTTAAAGAAGTAGAATTTAATAATTTTTAAAATGCTGTATTTCTTCAAATGTATTTTTATTTGTTATAAAACTATATAACATACACACCCAGTAATTTGCTGAAAATATTTGTACCGAATCGAAGAAGATCAATAGAATATAAAAAAATAATAGGAAAACTTAATTCAGACATATGCTTAAAAATAAAACATGACGTGTTGGTAAATGATTGATGTCTATATGCCACATAACCAAATGAGCAAACATAATATTAGTAGACGACGTGTCAAAACAAACATTTATTTGAATTCCGACGAGGCATTTGTTTCTTACCCGGTGATATCTATTTCAGACCTCAATAGAAAATAAATCAGAATATCTGGAATCGTAAAAATAAGCTGGGATTCGAAATGGACATATTTTTTACAGAAATATATATACGGGACGTTTTGTGGAAGTGCGAATAAATCCATAGATTCCCTCTCAGGTAAAACGTGAGGAGAATAGGAAAAGAAGCCGCTTTTCTGTAGAGATGCAATTTTTTTCTGATGGATATGCTACCGTCGCTTTTCAAATTTATTGAATATTTGAAAGATATTATTAATATTCAGAATCTTAAGAAAAGATCCGAGAGCTTTCAGGCAACTTTTGCATAGCACAGAATTTTATGATAGAAAATTATTTGCCCTATCTATTTATATTTTCACAATATCTTTTTTTTTAATAATCAAAAATACAAAAGTGATATTTGGCAGAATTTATATGCAATTGTTCTTCATTAACGTTAAGATCAACCTTATATAAATGAAAATCCACTTATCATGCATAGCAATGCATATTATATTTTGTTATTTTTATGAGTGATTCTAATGTTGTACAAATAAAGTGTTAGTTTAGCGTACAATTTGGAACTATTATTGATAATAGAAAACTCATCTTTCTTCATTAAGTGAGATTTTCACTAATATAACCTCCCTTATCAACAAAAGTTTGATTTTTACTATCGTATAATAATATAGAGAACAAGAAGAGGTTAATACGCTGCTGGCTTTTAAGATAAATATTCTAATTTTGTGACTAGAAGAAGGCAGGGCCATTTTCAATTTTACTTATATTTATTTCATTTCACTTGTTTCAAAGTCTTTTAAGACAGAATTTTGCAATCGATATCATCCATTTCTTAAAATGCTAGATATTTGAAATTATGTCTAACTGTGCATTTTCAGTAACAATAAACTATTTTAATATTTTTAGAGCCTAATCATCATTTCCTGATATTGATTAACTAACTATTGATTTTATTCTAGAGCCAATCTCTTGTAGCACTTTGAAAAAAAAAATGATATCCATTTCTAATACTAGAAAAATTCAAATAAAAACTATCGCTTACTAATGAAATAAATGTATTTAAAAAAAAAGTATTTAAAAAGAAGAAAAAAATAATATTAAACAATAAAAACGTATTTAAAAACTTTTTATTAGTCCTTGTCAAAATCTCTGTTTATAGTGGAATTTTTGGCATTTTATTTTAACTATGACATTTTTATTTTCATTAATGGATTCAGCGCACTTAAGCGCAATATATATTTCTGCAAATAATATGGTTGAAATTTTTTTTACTTAAAAATGTAGAGTAACGGATCACGGAGTGTTTTTAAAATCTTGAAATGGAAAAAAGTTTAAAAATTAATCGACAATAATTATTTGTCATCCTTTGTTACATCGAGAATGAAGCTAAATGATAAAAATTCTGTTTCTAATTTGCAATTACGATGCATCTATGAGAATTTTAATGAATGTGTTCGTTTATAAACTGTGTAGCTATTACATAAGGCGCATCTATCTTTTACTTTGATAAATCTATCGTGATATAAAATCTTTGAATAAGTTATAATCAATGAAAATTATTGAAATGAATTTAATCTTCAAGTTTTTCCTGTACATACTTTTTGCCAAATATTATATAGCAAACCAATCTCAAAAATAATTATACTCATTAGAGAGATTCATTATTTCATTTCATGATATCTGAAAACGGCATTTATTTTGACACCACATGTCTGCCTCTCATATATATTATATTTCTAAAACATTCTCTAATGAATAGCTATCAAGAAACGTTTTCAAATAAAGGTTAAATATCAATTAAAAATAAAATTAACAATAGAAATGGTTCCTGAGAAAAGTTCTCTTTTTCTATCATTGTGGATCTGGGGTAAAGCCGTGAATGACGCCAGTGCTCTGATTTTTATTTTTAGATTACCGCAAAAGATAATTTTGTGCTTCAAAGCTGAGTAAAAAAAATCAGAATATATCATTTTTAGATGCTATGTGCCTCAGCCGATTAAAAATAAAATTTGACGAGGGACTGCAAGTTTGGTACCAAGATTTCATATCAAATTTCATTTATGTAAAACTTTATGTTTTTGAGCTATCACTTTTACCTGCATGTAAAAGTTCAGACAGTTAGATGACAAATTCTTTTACAGATTTAATTCAAATTTTGATAAAAATCTACACTTTAGATGCTAAAAATATTTATCAAATTTAATTGATCTAAATCATTCTGCTTTTAAGTCATTGCATTTCTATATAAATATGCGAAAGTATAAGCCAACAGATTCCCTAACTATTGGGCAGATTTAGTTCAAACTTTGATTGGATCTACACACATTAGATGCTAAAGCTCCACACCAATTTTTTTAATATAACTTACTTATTATGTTTTGCAATTATCGTGTTTACTAGTATACGGCCATCTAAATAGAGATTTTTTACTAGAGATTTTTAATAGAAATATACAAATTTAGTGCAAAGACTTCAAACCAAATTTCATACGTCAAGCGTTTTGAGTTATTGAGTTCACAAACATACTGATATAATTACGAAAATATATTTCTAGGTTTGGAACAAGGAGATTCTTCAAAATCTTTAATTTGGATATTTTGAGGATTATAATCAGGGATTGCAATACCGGACCAAAATTTCAATACCGGTATTCGGTATTTTTTAGATCTTAATACCGAGATACCGGTTTTAATACCGGTATTAGAAAATTTAGAAAAAGAAAGAAAACACACATGTTTCTTTGTTTTATTTGCCAGTTTTATAAGAGAGTGTAAATACCAAAAATAATATGTAACTTATAAATTATAACAGTATATAAAGAATCACAAAAAAGTAAAGGAACAACTTATTTATTTAAATCACAAAAAAAGTGTAAATATCACTATTCAGTCTATGGTACTATTACAAATTTTTGAAATGTGATCTTAAAAAACATAATGCATTAATTCTACTGTCATTAAGCCTGAAAAGTAATTTTGTGTAAAAAATCACCAGCTGTCGAAAACGCTCTTTCGGCATCTACGCTAGTTGGTGATACTGTTAGCAATGCACGATATACTTTTTCCAAGTATTTAACTCTAAATCCCTCATCTTCAAATACATCAATTTCTCGTCGGTTGGTTTTGGATATAGCTGATTTCTGAATTGCATTTTGGTTCGTTGAATTTTTTTATTTATCGCTAATTCTAATTTTTGTTCAAGAGACAATTCCTTTTCACTATCGACCGAATTTTTCTGAGTATTGATAGGTTTGTGGGTAAAAAATTTTAAGAAAATTTACTATAAACTTAATCAGAATTTAATTGATTATTTTCTTTTCTTCTTTTTCATTTTCATTTTTAAAATCATTATAATTATGTAAATACCACACGACATTTTCTATTTCGGTATGCCTTTCTTCTGTGCGATTTTTCAATGTAATATATGATTCTTCAGATAGTGATGTGTGCTGTTCTTTCAGTGACTGTAACATGAAATTTATTGTTGCATTAGCTGTTAATAAATTAAAACCTCTCCAACATAATGCCTCTATATTCAGTTTTATTGGAAGTAGAGCTGATACAGTTCTGGATATTAAGTCGAATTCACTATCAGAAAAATTAATTTACAGGTTTAAGTCGATTACTGCCTTTTGGATTGGATTTCTAAATTTCAAAAATCGTTCCCACATTAGGAGTAAACTGTTCCAACATGTCTTAGAATCTATTATTAACATATACTCTCTTCTATTTTCAGTAAGTATATATTTTAATATGTCATTTTTTATAGGGGAACGTTTAAATATCTTAACAATTTTTCGAACTTTATAAATTATAGGAAGCAATTGTTGATGGGTTAATATTTCATCCTCATTAGCAATATCTGCTTCAACAATTACATTGTTCATTATCTTCATTGTCAATATCACTCTCACTCTTATTCGCTTCAATGTCGGAATCCGAAGTTTCTATATCCACAGTATTTGGATTCTTCTGTTCTTTATTTTTTTAGTATAATACATCTATTACTCCTAATTGAATACCATGAGCATAGCATAATTGCTGATTTGCACCAATCAACTTTCCAACTTTTTTCATAACTGTTGCTTCATTAGTTGTTATGGATACTATATCTTCTTTCAGGGATAATCCATGTTTCCCTAATTTAGATTTAAGCAACTAATTAAGCCATTAATTAGCTAATTAATTTCGCCCGTTAGGGAGACATAAAAGAAAAAGTATACTATTTTGCTATGTTGGCGATCTCTGAAGATATAGTGGAGACAATTTTAAAAATTTCTAGTAAATACCGAAAAACCGGTATTTAAACTTGTGAATACCGGTATTACAAAATTGTACAAATGGCTCAAAATACCGGTATACCGGTATTGAAATCCCTAATTACAATACTTACTTTTTTTATATATTCCGTACACAAGAAAGTAAAATGTATTTTTTCACCTTTTTTTATTCATAATCGCTAATGAAACAGCTCTTTACTAATCAAACAAATTTAATCCTCAAATAAAAAGAGCAATCATCTGTAAAATCCGACCAAAAATTTTTAAAAAATGATAAATATTATATATCAGTTTTGACAACTTACGCACATGAAAATATGCTGATCTATCTCAGAAATACTGGCATATATTACTTGTAAATATTTTGTTCAGAATTAATACGAATCTTGCTTCTAAATGAGAAATTGTTCGAGTACAATAGTTTCAGAATTGCTCTAAAAATTTTAAGAACGGAAGAATCATAATAATTAAAGACGCTTCAGTATTGCTGCAAAATTTTTCAGAACGAAATAAATATGTTAATTAAAGTATTAAATACAAATCACTATAATTTCAGAATAGAACACTCGTTTAAAAAGTAATAGATAATAAAATAAAAGTACTTTTTCTTCTAATTATAATCATATTTCAAACAAATACCTTTGTTTCAATTTTCCCCTTTTCTGTAAGAAAAAGGACCTTCAAGAGGAAATTTCATAGATATTTCAGCTCTTTCCTAAATATTAAAATAAATATTCCTATATTTTTAAGGCTGCAAGTCATATTCTATTTAAAATAACACATTACAGATCCTTTTAATCATTATTTGTTCATTATCATTCTAAATTTTCTTTTAAAATTCCTTAACAGTATATCCCTAAATTGCGAGTAACTCCTCAAAGAGTTTGGTAAAATTACAAAAGAAAATTTCATATTCCATTGACAACGGTGGCCAATACAAACATTGACATTTTTTGCGAATTATGAAGAATTATGATTATTCAAATTATCTTCCATACGCGGAAGCAGCTTTTAATTGGGCCAAGAATTACACCTAGTTATTGAAAGAAGTAACATCAATCGATAGATGCTTAATGACTCTGCAATCGTTACGGGTAATGGTTTCCTTTCTTGTGATGCCAGCTCCAAAAATAGGTTTTGAAAAAGAAGTTAGGATTTATCTGAACCCTTAATGGAGTGGTGAATATTAGAAGCTAAGGTATTACCTCTGGCGTTAAGTGTTATGGGATTTCTGAAAGCTTTGTTCGAGTAAATTAATTGGCTAATATTATTTTAGGGACTTCTCATAATTCGTAGCATTTACGAAGCTCATTCCATTTTTGAGGTTGTTAATATTAGTGAAGACAAGTGGCATTGGAAAGTTAATAGCAAGTGATTAATGTTTGAAAATATACCAGTTTTAATTAATAAAAAAACTTTATCAATTGGTTTATCTAAATGAAGATTGGATAATTATTTTGTCATTTCTTATATATTATGCTATGCAAAAAAAAAAAAAATAGTTGATTAAAAAGATAATTGTGAAATCAATTAGATTTGTTGCTTTAAAACTTAATATTCGTATTCTAACTAAATATAAGGGCATATATAATATTATGAGATGCATCATAAAGCAGAGATGATAAGTTTTGAAATAGAGATTTCGAATTTTCCAGAATGCCCGTATCGAATCTATGGCATGAAATGTCACATAAATTCTAATATATATGTTGAGTTAAAAACAAACAAACTTAGATACATTATATGAAAAATTTTAATTTAAATACAGCATAGAAATAAAAAAAAATATTATAATTTCTTTCACATAAAAATTTAAAAACATGACCCCAGCAAAAAGCAATATAAAAATAGCTAAATGGGAAGATTATTAACGTTTGCCGAGTCATGCAGAGAAATTATATCTGCGAAAAAGTGGAATTCAGCATTTTTTTAAATTACTGCCAGTCATCTAGAGTTCCATAGAACTGACCCTTATAAACAGGCGTAATTGTGACTGGCTGTTATATTCTTTAAGTATCAAACTATTGCATAAGAGAAAACGGCCAACAAAAGTTCACAAAATCTTTAAATAGAAATCAGCTGTTGCACCATGACTAGAATATACATCCTGTATACATTGATTGTATGCTTAGAAGGGAGCAGGGAGAATTCGGAATATATTCTTAATTTTGGCATTTATAAGTTGTAGATGAAAACTATCCATTGAGTATGCCTCAATAAAAATCATACCATAGTGGTTGCAGATAGATAGACTTTATACAATCAAAATTGAAAATAATTTTAAAAAATTCATGCCTTCCTTTTTCAATTTTCTTTAATTTTTCTACTTAGATTATAAATTATTGTTATGTGAGACACATTCTATTCAAATACTTTCCTTCTTTAAATATTTTTTTTGATTTATCTGGATTCTATTATCTGCAGGTTGACAACATAAAGGCTCATATTCGCTTTCATTATTATAAGAGATAAAAGAGAATACCAGCGTTTTATCTGATTTAAACGTTTTATCTGAAAAACGATTAGAAAAAGATATATCACTAGTAAAGTAATGCACTTATTTTGCATTAAACATTATTACAAATACTCATACTGAAGGACGGGATAGCCTGGTTGGTAGAGCGTCGGATTCGCGTCCCTTAGGTTGCGAGTTCGAACCTCGCCGGCCGAAGATTCCCCGCGTGCTTGGTGGCTGATGCGCGTTAAATCTGTCGTGGTCACAAAGTCCTCCATGTCGAGAGTAATACCACTGGGGGTACTGGATCAGGGGTGATCGTTCTCTGATTCAGGTCTAAATTACGATCTGTGTTTGAGTGAATGAAATGCTTGAATGATGTCCGCCCCGTAAAAAGGGTTGTGACGTGTGTGTAGCTAAGTCGTTCTCTTGGCCCTAGATGGCGCTACTATAGAAACAAGAGGCGCTCCTCCCCTAGGCTTAAATCCGCTGTTTCCGAACAGCGGGCTTGCCTATGGCAAGTGCCATAAGAAACAACAACAAAAATTCATTTGTTGATCATGATATTTGCCTAAATTTTTTGATCTGTAAAATTTCGTCCAAGAACTGTTTGAAATAATTTATAAGCAATGTTTGCATTACCTTATATAATCAATTAGTGTTCACTACCTTGTATGTTAGTCAGACAAGATATTAAAACACTAGAATGTTCGGTGTCGATTGAATACCGGGGACAGTTTAGTTTGTTCTTCTTTCAGCGTTTTTGGAAGGAATTTTTAAAATTTTCCGTTAATTTCAATCATTTTCCATAGTGATTACACAGAAAAAATTCTGTGGATCTAGGTTAATTAAGAGAGATTTTAAAACAAAAGAAACCTAGAATGCTCACTGGACACCAGCTACACCTAGCCAATTTATCATTATAAATAGCTTTCGCTCAACCAAAAGTCGAAGTGTAAAAGTAATGAAATTGTTAATTTGTTGCGAGAGCTTACTGAGAATGAATCGGATGGTGGTGAGCTGTCTTGTTCTAATTTAGATTCCGATGAGGACATAAGATTGCGTGAAAGTGACTGCGAAAAATCTGAAGAAAGTGCAGATGAAATTGATAACATTCCAGTAATAAATACTGAATTTAAAGGAATTACAAATTCAATAAAACACAAAAAGTGTGAAATTAAAGAGTGTAATGGAAATGCAACTAAAAAAAACTGTGCGTTTCTTGCATGAAAATGATGCGCGGAAAATGTGCAGAAAAATGAATATCGCTATATCCATTGCAAATGAGGTATGTGCAAAACATTATGCCTAAAAACGATAAATAATGATTTAAAAAAACTTGCATTATCGCAAAATTTACGATTTTGGTTATTATACTAACATTTGTGAATATTATTGTTTTATTTCATTTTATAAGATTAAGTAATTTGTTTTGTTACATTTTTTTCATAATATAAAGGGCTAAAATATATAATAATTGCATAAAATAATATAAAAAAGTTTTAAAAACTAAACCCTGATGATCAGTACCCTACGATTATTTAGTTATTACATTATTTTATATATTTTACACAGCGGTGTCGAAATGACACAGGCAGACGTTTAAAGGTAATCGAAATCCCGGACGTTCTAGTGTTAATTGTTAAGGTTATTGAATAATCTTTGAAAAATGAAATGGGTAGTGTATCAAGCAGATGCAGTACTTTTAACCAGATGTATTATCACAAAAGCAATATTAAAGTGAAAATGAATAGTAAAAAGATTATGATGCGATCGATAGCATAGCTAAGACTAATTTCATTTCAGCTTTTTTCGAGTAAACTTCACGGTTAAAAATGGGTTGCTTGAAAATGTTTTTATTTTTTTAAGTGTATTTAACAACTTTCTAAACTTATTTTTTTATTTAATACTCCTGTATTTTCATTTTCTAATTCCTATATCATTTTATTGACTATTTCCCTCTTTTCTTTCTTTACATACCATTAACTTTTAAATTCAAAATATTGAAAAAAAAACCCTTTTTATAAAATCAAAGATGTTTTTCGCTTTGAGGCTATAAAAGACATCACTATGATTCTTGCAAATATATAAAGCATATTTACTTTAATTTATATTTGACTTTTATATCAAGAGGTTCTAATACATACCATTCTGAATTATGAAATATGTCTGCTCTAAAAAAAACAAATTCTTGATTATAATCTGAATAAATATTTCAGTTGACAAATCAACTATCGTTATTGAGTTTACGTAAACATTCTAGAATAGGAGGATTTTTATTTCAAATAAAAGTTTATGTAAATTTCTGTTTTGCAGAAGAATTCTTTGAAGTCTTTCGCAAAGGAATTTTATTTGATTTAAATTCAAGGAAGAATATTGGAGATGGAAATTACCAGTTTCTACTTTTTAAATAAGTTTGAAAGGAATATTTCAATGATTCGAGAACGATTAATGGAATGAAAATATATTCAGATAGGAGCCGGCGTTTCCCATTTGAACGGTTCTTAAATATTTCAGTAATATTTCTAGAGCTTCCTAATGACTTTTCTTTCATGTTTTATTGAAAATGTTTTGAAACAATTTTTGTTTAAGTGTTTGATATTTTCTTAGAGTTACACAGTTCCAAAATGTGCTATACTCAAAAATTTTTCATACATTTTTTCTCATCATTGATAGTTGTTTACGCAGACGTTTTATGAAATTAAAGTTCTTTTTTTATCTATATTATTATCATACTTTTAATACTAAAGCATTTTGATATTTTTTTTAAATTCAAATCTATCGAACTTGTGTTTCATTAGAAATTTTTTTTTGCGCCTGTTCATGCAAATGAAAAATGTTTATTTTACATTGCATGTTGATAATGTAATTTTATTGATTTTTAAATCATAAAATCCATACATTTTTTCCCATTTAAATAATGCTTTTATGTTGATCTTATGGATCAAAGCTATTTAAATTTCATCATATTGTTGCCAATTAGCTAAGACGTTGGTCTATGTAAATATATTGCTACGGTTCCTAAAATAGATTGTCGCTTTAAACAGAAATACGATTTCTGTATTTTTATAATGGTTGCGGAAGTTGCATTCGCTTCACATTTCATCATTTCTTAATATTTTGTTAATAAATAATACAATAAAACCTAAAAAGAAAGTTATTTGAACGAAAAGAAGAAACTTCGAAGTAATTTATGTTTATTTCACTTCAGAGGGCATATTATGTAGAAGGAAAAATCAATGATCAAAAGACGTCTGTTTACAGAGTGATACAAGAGCAAAGATACCAACAATTTTTTTAATTCATTGATTTTACTATGAGATTCTAATAGAGATTTCTCTGCCGCGTGTCTATTTGAGCAAGGGAATCTTAGGTATCTTTGAAAGATATGTGTAGGTTTTAGGAAATTTGAATTCTTTGCTCGGAGCGTGAGAAAATGCAAAAGTCCTCTGTTTCTAGTGCGCGTGTTAGAAGTAATTAAATAAAATGTGGAATTTCATCAGGAAATAAAAGAACATTTTAGAATGAAATTAAGATGAGCTAATTTAAGATAAAAATTAGGATATAAATTAAGATTTTAATTAATTTACAAAATATCATTGTACGCATACTCGCGCGCACACACCTGGAAATACGAATCTATTTGTTTTCTCTGTTCTTTTGATCTAAAATGTCAAAGGACGATGATTTCTGGAAAATGAAGTTCAAGAGTAATGCTTTCTAGCATAAGGACAAATTGCAAATGTAAATATAAGTCAATGGATATATTTCATTTTTGTTTGTCTGAAGAATGAATATTCATGAATAATTTCCTTGATCCCTTCTGTTAACAAGAATAATCTTTGTGAGCACATATTACTCATGAGTGACATCAACCCTATTGTGCCAGTTTAAAATTTCTATCTTGTATTAATGCCACTACCTACATATAATTACAGTGAAGGAATTTTAATTGGATGAACTAAGAACTCTAAAGGCTTGAAACATTAATTTTTCTATCATTTATTAGAGACAGGCAAAGGATTTACAGTATTGTTTTCATTGTTAACAATGGAAGCCTCGGAAAAGTGAAACCTGTCTCGTTATAGTTTGTATAAGGAAGCAAAAGGGAAATGTAAAAAGACTCTTTTTTTTCAAATGAAAAGGGAGGTTTTCAGAGCTATTCATGACCGGGCAAAGCAGTTTCAGGCTTTGAAAAATGCCAACTCAATGCTCTCATTTTCAGAGAGATGTTTTTTCATCTCTTGTTCATATCTGCAGCACTTTTCTAATTAGGCCAAGTTCACTTCTACCTTTTGCTTATGTCTAATATTCGAACAGGCCTCAAAAATAAAAGTTTTAACGGATAAATTACAATGACGATGAAGTTCTGTTGTACTCCTCTGCTCACAAAAATTTAGATGATGTATCCGTTTATCAGAAATATATATTCATAGATAAATATTTAAGAAGTATACTATACTTCAGAATTTCTTCAGAAATAATCAGAAAATTGAAAGCATCCTTAGTTATGAAACATAAAAATTGTGTTTGACTAGTAATCTTATTTTATAACAGACTAGCCGCCTTTGGCGACCAGCCGGTTAGCCAATCTTAATGTTCATTAAAATTTTAATAATTAAATATTTTATGCAATTTCTACTTTAATAGCTTCTTCATCAAAATATTTTAAAACTTCAAATTTTGATTATCATATAATTCATTCATAATATTATAAAGGCCTTCAGTCATAACGTAATATCTCTCTCATTTTCTGTTAGCACCCGTAGAATTTATGCTTTAAATTAAAGTGGAAAGAATTTATCTTCAATTAATATAATAATATTTTTTACTGAAACAAAGCATTTTTTTATAATCTGATTACTGAAAATAGAGTCACTCAGCGTTTAAATTTTATGGGCACTAAAGAATATCTTTTTAAATTTATGTAATATCTCAAGAGTTGGTCAACAAAATTTTCTTAGATTCATTATGAGCAGATCGATTCATTAACAATGTTTAAATTTAAATGCATCAAACACTAAGAAAATAAAACGAATCGTTTAAAATAAACGGTTGAAAACGGTAGAATTTATGCTTTAATTTAAAGTGGAAAGAATTTATCTTCAATTAATATAATAATATTTTTTACTGAAACAAAGCCTTTTTTTATAATCTGATTACAGAAAATAGAGTCACTCAGCGTTTAAACTTAATGGGCACTAAAGAATATCTTTTTTAATTTATGTAATATCTCAAGAGTTGGTCAACAAAATTTTCTTAGATTCATTATGAGCAGATCGATTCATTAACAATGTTTAAATTTAAATGCATCAAACACTAAGAAAATAAAACGAATCGTTTAAAATAAACGGTTGAAAACAGGTTTTAAAAAAACTACTTAAAAAACGATGTACTTAAAACTATAAGCATATACAAAAAATATATAACTAACATAAATACAATTTACTTACAAAAGCATGCAACTAACCCAAAAATAATTTAAATCATCCATTGATAACGTTGTCATGGCAACGACCAGAACAGAATGCGCATGCGTGAATTTTCTTCGCCGGTTACGTAACGCAAATACTTGATTTTTTTCTACGCCAGTTGGGGTAACGCTATGCGGATTAGAAATTTTTAATTTCCTTTATTCTGTTTTATTTTAATTCAAAAGTACTTCAGAATGAATCTGAAAGATTGATTCATTAACAATGTTTAATTTTAAATGCATCAAACATTAAGAAAATAAACAGAACCGATTGAAATAATCCGCCGAAAAATTTTAATCCTAGCCTCATTACTGTTGGGAGAAAAAAAAACTGAAGCCTTCTTGTTTGGCGCTGGGGATAATGAAAGATTTTTTTGGCGGAAAAGTTGGCGGTGGGGAAAATAGAAGATTTTTTTGGCGGGAAAGTTAGTTTTTAATTAATAATTAAAATTCTAATTAAAAATTCGAAAAAAGAAACCCCAGGTGCACATTCCCAACCTCCAAGGTATACATGTACCAAATTTGGTAGCTGTATGTCAAACGGTCAGGCCTGTAGAGCGCCAACACACACACACACACACACACACACACACACACACACACACACACACACACACACACATTGAGCTTTATTATAAGTATAGATAGATATAGATGAATTTATTATCTTATAACTTTCAGTGATAAGCATTATCTTTATTTAAAATATGTCACTATTTATTGATTAATTTTAAAATACGGATTTCTGAAAAAATGACGTGGGAATGGATAATGTTTCCGGCTAGAAAGGACTATATGAAAAAACATGCATGATAAAATCTACAAGGTGCTTTTCATGGATATTAACTTACATTGTCTCTACTTTACAGAAAAATCAATGTTTATCAAAATCGCTTCTTTTATTAAACTAATAATAACTTTTGCCCAATTTGTCTGACAAAGTACAACCTTAAATTGTTGATTTTTTTGCTATTTTCTGTGTTTAAATCTTTTGTCATATTTTTTGCCAAAACGGTATGGAGTAAAAATACAGAAATTATCGAATTTATTTGTACCTTACAGAAGATAATCTGAAACAGATGTTTAAACATCAAAGCTTGACTAAACCAACTTAAACTCTTGTACAGAAGTTTAATTTTTGTATACAAAATGTAAAGTTTCTTTTCTCCCTATTTTGGTTTAATTGTATTAATATTCTCAATGGAATAACTGCTGATAAATATGAAATTCGTACACGAAATCCAATAAATAGAATATTTTTTGCCACATTTTGTTCCGAAATGTGAAATAATCTAATTTAATGAAATGGTGAGACATTTCCAATATATATATATATATATATATATATATATATATATATATATATATATATATATATATATATATATATATATATATATATATATATATATATATATATATATATATATATATATATATATATATATATATATATATATATATATATATATATATATATAACATTTGAAAATATTCCATCCAGAATTCAGTTTATACCATTTCTACATCTTCGTTGAATGCAATGAAGAGTGCTGCTTTTGTGTCGAAAATTTATTCTAAAGAAAACAGCATAAAAGAAATTTCGAGAGTATGAGAATAATCAGTCCAAAATCGTTTTGGAAAATTTTTTGTATTTTCATTTTTCGCACAACACTACATACAAATTCAACTTTCTTATCTCGATAATTCTAATTGAAAGCCTATATTAATGCCACAAATCACTTTACATCTTAAATCGCTTCAAAATACAATGGGAACTGATTCTTTGAAATTTTTTTTAACATAGCGAAGAGGTGTTTGTTATGTAGATGATGAAATTCAAACATTCTTTCTTCCTAGTCAGTGTCAATGTCACTGGATTCTTTTGATATTCCCGAAGTTTTTCAGGCATATTATGAGCAATTCTCCACCTTTAAACTTTATTTATAATTCATGTTATGATAAGTTCATTTTACAGATTCAGTGTGAGATATTTTTGTCTAATTTGCTTTTCTTCTTCTACCGTGCTTCAATAGCGTTTTATCTCAACTTTCCTTCTTTAAGGTAGATTGGGCATTTACTTAATAAGAATTAAATATGTAATAAAACTAAAACGTGGCTTTTTACCAGCTAATCAAAAGTGATAAAATTATTTATAACAAGATATATCTAAAACTGCAGGTTCTTTAGATTGATTGATCCATTTATTATATGCAGAGTTTTTCTTTTTATGTTTTTATGATTAATTACCCTATCAAATAGCCTTAAAACTTCATCTAATAATGAAAACTATCCCCTTCTTTGCCCAGAGTATTAAGTTTCTTAGGATGTTAAATTATTCATATAGAATGCATATACATTTTTAAAAAAAATTCTAATAGTTATATGATACGATTGAATATCATGAATTCAATTGAATCGTTTTACTGCAAAATAAAAAGTGTATATGATATGCAATAAAAGCGGAATTGAAAATCATACATTAGAATTAATAATTGGAAAAAGGACGAAAGTGAATGTTATCATAGATGAGTTTTAATTCCATCATAAAATTTTAAAAATTACATCGAATCAATTGAATTAAAATGAATTAAATTATTAATAAAATTAGGGAGAACATTATGCGATAATGAGATTAATATCAATCAATAAATATTTTTAATGTTTTAATATAGATAACTTTTGTGTCATAATTGTTCAGGGAGATATACAGCCCTGGCAATTATTCATTTGGTGGCAGTTCTGCTTATTTTTGAGGGCTATTATGCTTTACGTTTGAAGCTCATTTCTTTATTTCTTTTATAACTTCTTTCCTATGACGTAATGAATTTCTAATAATATTTTTCACCTGTATTAATTACTTAAGTGAAGCTGTAAAAACGTTCAATAAAGTTATCTGAAATGCGTATGTCGGTTTGTTTACATTTGAATGTTGCCATTCAACAACATATAATAATAGCTATTTGTGTCCATGTATGTTATTGTTTTATTTATATAAATAATTTATTATTAATATTTTAATAAATATGCTAAATAAACTGTTTTCAAACAAATAAAGTAATTTCTTTTTTTCTAAATGGATTTCGTTGCCAAATTTCCATCTGAAGGTCAATAGAATAGATGATATAACATTCATTATATGCATAACTATTCAGTAACTAATTCAGAAATCAGCGTATATCGTGAAATATAAATTGCATGCAGAACTTGAATATCATATAGACACATACACCAATCAATGATGATTGCAAGACTGTTCAACTCGATTCCTCCAATTCGGTCCTACTGAATTTGATAAATCATTCGTTCCTAATACTCCGCAACGATACGACTTCGAAATAATGATAAGCTAAATTCATTTTCAATGATGGCAACCTAATCCCTCCCAGGATCTTTGGAATGAGGGATGAGACATGCAGATGATCTCAAAAGCAGTGAATTTCTATCGTTAACAGTTTTAGTATGGAGATATTAAAATTTGAAAGATTTTGGAATAACGCTGTAGAATTTATTTTCATCATAGTACGAGTTTAGATATATTTCTTTTAAAAATATAATTGCATTGTTTTCAAAGTATTATTTACATGAAACTTTATTATTTAATCTGCAAAAAAGCAACCGTTTTTTCTGAATATGAAATGAAATATCGTTTAAAGAATGTCTTTCGTGTGGAATGATATTTTCTATTTATTTCAGTAATGATTGTCTATGATAGTTCTTATACATTTGAAGCATACAGAAAAGAAACAATGAATACTTGCAAGTAGGGATTGCAATACCGGACCAAAATTTCAATACCGGTATTCGGTATTTTTTAAATCTTAATACCGGGATACCGGTTTTAATACCGGTATTAGAAATTTTAGAAAAAGAAAGAAAACACAGGTGTTTCTTTGTTTTGTAAGTTTTGTTAGGGAGTGTATTTGTGTAAATATCCTTGTATTGACAGTTTTATTAGATTTTGTGTAAATATCACAAAAAATAATTTGTAACTTATAAATTATAACAGTATATAATCACAAAAAAGTAAAGAAACATCTTATTTATTTAAATCACAAAAAAAGTGAATATCACTATTCAGTCTGGGGTACTATTACAACTTTTTGAAATGTGATCTTAAAAAACGTAATGCATCAATCGTACTGTCATTAAGCCTGAAAAGTAATTTTGTGTAAAATTTACCGGCTGTCGAAAACGCTTTTTCGACACCTACGCTAGTTGGTGGTACTGTTAGCAATGCGCAATATACTTTTTCCAAGTATTTACCTCTAATACTCTCATCTTCAAATAAATCGATTTCACGTCGGATGGTTTTGGATATAGCTGATTTCTGTATTGTATTTTGGTTCGTTGAAATTTTTTTTATTTATCGCTAATTCTAATTTTTCTTCAAGAGACAATTCTTTTTCACTATCGACAGTAGTGACATCATAATCTTCGATAATTGAACCGAATTCTGCTGCATGTAGATAGGGTTGTGGGTAAAAAATTTTAAGAAAATTTACTCTAAACCTAATCAGATTTGAATTGGTTATTATCTTTTCTTCTTTTTCATTTTCATTTTTTAAAATCATTATAATTATGTAAATACCGTAAGACATTTTTTATTTCGGTATGCTTTTCTTCTGTGCGATTTTTCAATGTAATATATAATTCTTCAGATAGTGATGTGTGCTGTTTTTTCAGTGACTGCAACATGAAATTTATTGTTGCATTAGCTGTTAATAAATTAGAATCTCTCCGACATAATGCCTCAATAGTCAGTTTTATTGGAAGTAGAGCTGATATAGTTCTGAATATTAAGTCGAATTCACTATCTGAAAAATTAATTTACAGGTTTAAGTCGATTATTGTTTTTTGGATTGGACTTCTCAGTTTCAAAAATCGTTCCATCATTAGGAGTAAACTGTTCCAACGTGTTTTAGAATCTAATATTAACATATATTCTGTTTTATTTTCAGTTAGTATATATTTTAGTAAAATATCCTTTTTATGGGGGAACGTTTAAATATCTTAACATTTTTTCGAACTTTATAAATTATAGGAAGCAATTCTTGATAGGTTAATATTTTATCCTCATTAACAATATCTTCTTCAACAATTACATTGTCATTATCTTCATTGCCAACATCACTCTCACTCTTTTCAAAGTTGGAATCCGAAATTTCTATATCCACAGTATTTTAATTCTTCTGTTCTTTATTTTTTAGGTATAATACATCTATTACTCCTAATTGAACTCCATGTGCATTGCACAACTGCTGATTTGCACCAATCAACTTTCCAAATTTTCTTAATAACTGTTGCTTCATCAGTCATTATGGATACAATTTCTTCTTTCAGGGATAATCCCTGTTTCGCTAATTTAGATTTAAACAATTAATTAAGCCATTAATTTGTTAATTAATTTCGCCCGTTATGGAGACATAAAAACAAAAACACATGCTATTTTGCTATGTTTGCGATACCTGAACATATAGTGGAGAAAATTTAAAAATTTCTAGTAAATACCGAAAAACCGGTATTTAAACTTGTGAATACCGGTATTACAAAATTGTACAAATGGCTCAAAATACCGGTATTCGGTATCCCGGTATACCGGTATTGCAATCCCTACTTGCAAGTTCTTAATGAATTTGACAATAGTTTTGAACAAAGTAATTCCCAAACATTAAACAGTTGCATCTGTAACCTACTTCTGTTCCTTTAATTTTGTAAACGGAATTTAAAAAAAACAAATGGAATGATATTTGATTAGTGACGATTGTTCTTCAAAAATAAAAATATTTTTAGTCCACTCGTTTTTGTTTTTTTTGAAATTTTCGCATTTTGTTTAAAAATTGGATTTTTCTAAAATGCATTAGGAGTTATTCTAAAGTAGATGATTTCTATGCAAGTCTATTATAATTTTCATTATATAAACATACAGCTTATAACCAAGCAAATAACACCTTTTTTCTTTTTCTACCATTTCACTGGAAGCAAGAATATTCGAATATCCTTTTCCTGTAAACACTTCCTAGCTTTCTTGTCAAAAACATGTTTCCGCTCACCAGAAAAAAAAAACATGAATTAGAGGAAGATTAAAGCTAGTCCCATTGAAACACGGGGAAACCAAATGATGGATGGCCTGGTAATTACTGAACTGAAAATAAGCGTCCAAATATTCCCACCGATCAATTCTTCAGTGGGTTGGCGAGAAATCCTGGCAGAAATCACCGAAAAGAAAACATTGAATTCTTAAGTTGAGTAATATTCTTTCTGCTTGACTCTTTAACATCGTTTTAACTCTGAGCAATCAAGAAAGTGAATATGAAGGAATTTATGTCTAAAAGGATGTAAAATACTTGATTTCTGATTTTCTTATGTTAGCTTTTTTACATAAATATCGTTTTAATATTATAAAAAGATGGCCTTTTTTCATTCCAAAGCAAGGAATTTTTTTTGAGATTCCGTTTGTATATTTCTTGACTAAATATAAATGAAAGTAAATGACTCAAAGATCAGTTCATTATTTCTTATAATTTTAATCAGAATTTCTTTTTCGAAATTAGCCTATGTAAATTCATTTTCGTTTGAGAATGTAAAAGGCCATTTTGATGATTAATGAGTTTACGATTTTTGATTCTGAACCGCATTTTTATATTTTTTAAATATTCGCAGCATTTGAAATAACGAGCATCCATTCATTAATTTTGGGTGATATTTTAAAATTATCTTAGATTAAAATAACTGAAAGATTTAAAAAATATGCTTAAATATTATATTTTTCACAAATATTAATAGAAGGATTGTTCCGGTACTTTTGTAAAATTGTCACAAATTAACCCTCAGCCTTTTGCTATCATAATAATTTTCATTTATAAAATGGTTAACATTATCTGTTATAATTTATAATCTTTGCTATTCTGCTGTGCCAGAAAGTAATCAAAGTAAAATAAACAAACGGAAAAAATTGCATTTAATTTGTGAATTATATTGGATTTTCCTAATATGTAATATGTTCGAAATTTGAATCCTTAAAAATTTGGTTCTAATCAGCCGGTTAAAACGCATACTAGGATTTTTATTTATTCAATAGAACCTTAATTATAAAGTCCACTCTCTCTGAAAAAATTCTCTGAATTCTCTGAAAAAAATGCAACAATGTTTTCATTTTTTAAATTAAAGTATAAGAATTTTTCATAAAAAATTGTCTACCTTTGCAATGCCAAGATCCATCTTTTATAATGCCAATTTTAATAGGAACCAAATAAATAAATAAGCTGTAAGTGACAATCAGATTTGATACCACATTTGAAAGAAAAAACGGATGCGGAAACATTGCTCAAAATGGCGCTCTTAGGAATAGATAAGTGAAAAAACTGCGAACGTAGTACTCAAATGCTGTGTTTAAACGACTTTTATCAAAATTATGGTCACTTGGCTGTTTTCATGGAATGTAAATGATAAAAGAAAAGTTTACCAAAATGTCAAATGGAAGTAATCTCAAACTTATTTTTACAATTGTAAATAAAAATTTTGAAAAACTTTATTGAAAGAATAGAAGTCATGAATTAAAATGTACTCTCTGTTAACTAAGTTTCGATTATGGGAGTTAATTATACTAGGAGGTTTCAATTAGCTGGGATAAATGATATTCTACTATTTTGAAACACAGAACGCGCCTTGTTCCGTCATTATACGAGAAAGTCAAAATGGGAAGGGTGCAATTCCGATTTCAGTTGTTTGAATTCCACAGGAGGCTTATTAGAAAATAAGTAAAGTAAACTGGCGGGTCCATGAATTCCGATATTTTTTGTGGATAAATCGTTTTTTTGTGCTTTCAGTTGATTTGTAAACTGAACTCATTAAAAATAAAATAAAATATCATTTAAATTTCAAAAAATCCTTAAGGATTCTTCATGTGCCAATCAATTTTTATAATAATTTATTTAGATGTTTTCAGTTGGATTTCTTTAAATGGTTGTCTTGCTGAATATTTCAATAGTTATTTAACAGTGTTTTTTTCGACTTCGTTTATACATAAAAATATTAAAAAAACATATTTTATGTGGATATTTTATAATCTGCTAAGAATTTTATTTCCAATTATGCGTGTATATAATTTTTAAAGCAGTAATGATATTGTAATTCATGATTTAGTCTTTTTTAGGGTCAACGTGCAAATGAAATGTTCCTAAAATTCATATTCCTGCAGATTTATTTTCCTTAATATGTAGTTTCATTTTTTGTGCTTTCTAAACTGCTATCCCATATATATGCAAAGTTTGTTCCAATTTTTCGGAACATTAAGAATATTTTCCACTTTTATTGTTCCACTCTTTTCAGAATATTTTTGTTCCTTGAAAAATCAAATAATTATTAAAAAATATTGAACCGAGTGTGGTATCGAGTATGGATTAATTATTTTTAAAATTTTAAACCAAGATGTTTTCTTAATGCTTTTTTCTTAGTGACTGAAGAATGTGAATGATGTCTTGTGGCATCAATTTTCACCATAACCCGATTTGAGTTTGGAATCTCAATTTGAGGAATATTTATGTTCTGAACGATTCAGGAAAGCAATTCTTTGTAAAATTAGTTTAGACAGATCTAAGCAAATGTCATTTCTATATAGAATTTGGTCATAAATGAACATAAAATAATTACAGGAAGAGTAAAAATATCAGACAAGCAAAGTAAACAGCTGATTTAGGTCCTCATATCTTTAGATGTCTGGAAGTCTATTTTCAGGTATTTTTTAAGGTAATTTACTTTTCTGTTTTTATTTGATTTACAGAAAATCATGTACTCAAATTGTTCAAATTAAAATTAAGTATCGTTCGTTATTCCGTTATACGGATATTAAGATTATTTCGTATTTTCAGTCGTTTATGAAGAAGAGCGGCCAAACATTTTTGCATGGCTTTGACTCTTGAGTTAGCAACCATTGTAAACTATTTCAGAATATTTAAATCAGTAAAAAAAAAAAAAAATGAAATCTATTATTGCAAATTTCAAGTTACCATGTAAGAATTCTTTTGATCACGTGATTATATTAATGCGCATGCGTCAAATAATAATAATAAAAAAAAACGATACTTTTTTGCTTTTTTTCGAGATTGACGAGAGCTCCAAACCTTTTTGCCAGCCAAGAAAAAGTTGAAAATGAAAATTGCCATTTGTGCTTTATTCAATGAACGTGATTTCGAGCTTCAAAAACCCCTAACCAAAACAACATCATGTTCTCACAAAAAGGAATGCCACGTTTGGAAGCTGAATAACGAGGGTTTCCATCGCAATACGATTTCTAAATGATAAACTGTTTACCAATAAGTTTGTAAACATATTTATTTATATATAATTTTTATGAAAACAATATTTTTGTAAATTCAAACTGCCATTTTCTAATTTCTGAGATCATAAAACCGTTTCGTAATGGATTAATCTTAAAGCAAGAGTTAAATACTTCAATGTTTCCCACTTAAGAATGAATGGATATTTTCCCATTGGAGGGAAGCGGTTATTAAATGCGAGTGAAGCTTTTTGAACATATAATAAAAAATAAATTATTTAATTTCCTCCAAAAAAATGACATTCCATGAAAATAACAGCTATGATGTCATAGTTTTAAGTCAAATTTTTAAAAATGCATATGCTGTCAAAGAAGCATGTGTAATAATAATGCAATACTGGTAAAAACAGGTCAACCTTTTGAAAATGCACCTGCTTTCAAAGAAGCATACATAATAATAATACAATGCTGGTAAAAGCAAGTAAAAAATAAATGCGATTAAAAGATGTTCATGAATATTGCCATTTATGCTTTATTTATTGCCTACCCAATTTCGAGCTTCAATTATTTATTGCCTTCAATTATTCAAAACTTCCAAAGAAAAACAATATCATGTTCTGACATGATATTAAAAAAAAAAAATGAAATTTACTATAGCAAATTTCAAGTTATCATATGATAAATTTTTTTCGATGAATTTATGTGTTAGAAAGCGATATTTGAAACTCAAAATCGAAATGGACACGTTTTGCGTTGAACGTTGACGGTTGTGATTCAGGATCCAAATGGACAAGTTCTGTGTTGGAATTTGAGTGTTGCGATTGAGAATCTGCAACACACTGCGTACATTTACGCGTTCTTCGTTCCCGTTGTAAAGCTATTTTGCGTTCATGCTTAATTCGATCAGCTTCTAATTTTAAATTTTTATCATTCGCTTTTGTTGAATTAAGGTTTTGTCTGTCAGATTGAAGGTTTTGTTAAGGCCTCTGTTTGCTCTTTCGTTCCCTTTTTTTTTCTTTGCAAGACTTCATTGGGAGAAAGCTTAGGACGCTACATTTATGCTTTATTCATTGGCTATGCGATTTCGACCTTCAACACCACACCCCTACCCAAAACAACATCATGTTCTTTTTCCGTTTTCGTTTCCGTTTCTCGGCTCCTAATAACGTAAGCTACGTAAATGTGGTATCGTTCGATAGAGGACATCGAGTAGAGTGTATCGATGCCAGTCGTAAAGAGAGATTTTACAAAAACGATGTCGAAAACTTCGTTTGAAAATTCAAATTTTTACAACTTTGTGAGACCGAAACTTTCGAATCATTCGGAGTAGCAACGTGAAACTCATATCGTTACTTGCATTTCGGCGAGTGCTATCCAATAATACAAGCAAAATGCAATGTAACTTAATTTGTAAATTTAGGGACCCGATCTCAAACCCTATCGAGAGCAGAGTTTCGTTAAAAATGTCATTCGACTCTATTCATCGAGACGAGTGTTTAGACGGGTCGCATTTGTCCTTACATTGCCTAGAATACGAAATATAACAACTTCCGATCTGACGTCATCGACATCCCGAGCCCCATATGGATTCTATGGCATCGATCCGATATTGATTTGATCAATATTAAGCAAGATACATACTGTGCATGCGCAATAAATCCAATATTTTTTTTTGGGGCGGGGTTAGAGGACCCTCGAATGTACTTCTAAATGAATACCCCATGTTTCTAACATAAGTAGTTTACGAGATATAACGAAAACCATCTGCGCATGCGCAGTAGTGGACTTCGTGGGGTTCTTGAATAGTCTCGTAGGATTACTATGGTGAAAAATCATTGTCTCTAACATATATAGTTTCCGAAAAAAATAATGAACACCATCTGCGCATGCGCAGTAGACACCATGGGGGGGGGTCTTCTATAACCCTGTAGGATTGCTATGGTGAAATCCCCATGTCTCTAACAATATGCCAACGTTTTAAAAACGCATCTGCATTCAAAGAAGCATACATAATAATAATGCAATACTGGTGAAAGCAGGTGAAGCAGATGAAGATGAATATTGCTATTTATGCTTTATTCATTGCCTACGCAATGATTCGAGCTTCAATTATTCAAAACCCCATAATGAAAACAACATCATGTTCTCACATGATAAATAAACCCGAAATCAACAGATTTTGTTAAAATAATTTTTAAATTTCTTATTGACAGACGATCAATTGAAAGTAATATTATTGTGAATTTTTTAATATAGTTTCCTTGTGCTGTTAATCTCAGTACGAGAATTTTACAGAAAAGTCAAACGGATGTTGTTATCCATGACTGAATCTGTTGGGACTTTCTCATTATAAAGCACGCATACCTGATTTTTATATGTTTTTGGCAATTGTATCATACGTCTTATTTCTTGTAATTAGAAAATTTTAGATTTAAAATTACTTATGTAGAAACGGAATTCACAATGATAGATGATATCTGCTTTTAGACGATAGGAAGGGAAAGATATTTTGCCTTTGTGTTCTCACCTTGATCTTGAGACTAAAAAAAAAAAAAACTGAGTAATTTTGGTGCTTTTAGCCATGCTCAAGGTAGGAAATTTTCAATTGTGAAAGGGAGGGAGGCTGACATCTTTATCTGGAAATGTGCGAGAAATTGTAAGGGAATCCATACCTGCTAACCCGATGGGGTATGAAAGAAGACGATGAGGTGTAATTATAAACCATGTGAAAAATATTTTTTGTTTTTGTTTCTGCATGCTAGCAATTTACAAATATTGTAGCAGTTTAAAAAAACATACTGTAAAGTATTAACATGAATACAAGATATTTCTTTGGAGATTTCAAATGTATTTCTCTCCATAAATTGAATATAACCATAAATAATTGCCACAATGCAAGACCTCAATGCTTTGTAAATAATTTTGTCGAGCACTCTCCCTTAGATTCCCAATTAGAAGTATAAATTAATCCCAATTTGAAGTATTCAAAATTAAATTAATTTTACACAAATATTTAATCAAAAATTTTCCGTCAGTTATAGACGACTACATATTTCGAAAATATTTGCATTCACTTAGAAATAATTTAATTTTCAAAGTATTTTCATTTTTCATCTTTATTTAAAACGCTAGGTTGATGAATTTCAAAATGTTGAATATACATGTATTGAAATGTTTCAAACGTAAAAACTGAATATTTAATTTTCCATGTATTTAGGTATATTAACAGCTCATTTCTAAAACTACATCAAAACTGTGAATAACTTGTAGATGTTTGAAAGCAAATATTTGTCTCTGATTAATACCTATGCATTTATAAGAAAATAATTTTATTTCAATATTTCTAGATTTCAGTTTAAGAGAATGATTGAATGCAATTTAAACTTTATTTGAAACTCCAAGAGAAATATTGGCTAAGAAAAACAAGTTTTGATATTTCATCGCAAGTTAATATCAAAACATAATCGTCTAAAATTAAAATCTAAATACATACAATAATACTTATTTTTATATTTCTATTAGTATTTTATTGCTTGCTCTGATAATCAGAAAGTATATATTTAATGTTCATAAGCGATCTATTTAAATGTTGATGAAAATCATAATGACTAAATTGAAACTTATTATTAAATTTGATTAATGTTCTTGAAATCTTAATATTCTCTTTAATTGCCTTCTTTTGGTAGTAAATATGCTTGCACAAAGTTTATACACCAGATAAATTTCCAGGTATAGGTATACTTGCGTGCTTTGATTAATTCGTAATTATTGATCTGATCGATAGTCTAAACAGAATATCACATTTGTTGAATTGACAGTCAATATAGAATTTCATTAAGTCTAACAAAATTTAATTAATTCATAGAATTATTTCTCTTGCTGTAATATGTAGAGAGAAACTTTTTATTATATTCATGACAATGTTAGATGTTTTTAGTATTTTTCATAGTATCAAATTATATGATTTTTTATGAAACAGTTGAAATAATAAATATAAGTATACAACATATTTAAATGTTATAAAAATGAAATTATGAATATATTATTTTATTATTCTAGAAATCATTTCAACACTTTTCCTCTATGGCATGTGATGTGTCATTTAAAGATTCGAGGGAGGAAAGGTTTTAAGTTAAGTTTTGAAATCTAGAAGTGGAATTGTTCTATGATATTAGATGTAATCATTATCACTTTGTAGTCATTCATTGCATTGCAAAAAGATAAATTATCTAAGGGAAATTTGAAGAATAATTGAATTTTTGTTTACTCAAATGAAAACGTCTCTAGCATAGATAAATTTTGCTTTTCAAAACTAAACTTATTTAGAAAAAATTGTTCATTATGGTCAGACAGATTTAAGTGTATTCTCTATGGTCTGAACTATCCTTGGGGAACACTCATATTTGCATCTGAAACATTCTGAAGAATAAATTCAAGATAAATAGAATCGCTTTAAATAAATGCATGTATAAGAATTCCTATAGAAATAGTAACGGTATTTTTTTATATTCTCTTCTTTTGACAGAAATTCATGGCCATTTTTCCAAATACCTCAGTGACACCTCAAATAAAAGGGACAAAAATAAGAGAAAATCACTTTTTAATTTATCTTTAAAAAGGTTTTTCATCTTAGAAGAAATATATAAAGTAATTGTACTATTCTATCGTGCGAGAGTTCATTTTAAAGGATTTCGTTTATTTTGCATCCAATATATCCATAACAGGATGTGACAAAACACAACTGAATATATAAAAATTCAAATATTTTAAAAAATCACTGATAACTAATTTAAATAATACATAAATTTTTCATTCTTAAAGAATAAGTATTCAACTGCCGTGCTTTAAAGAAGAAAAACAACTTTAGTATTAAATTTAAAAATGATTCGAAATATATTTTTATTAGTTAACATTATTAAAAATTATTTTTTTGCTTTTAAAGTTACTAAAAAAAACTAAAATAATTTAAAACTAATGGATAATGCATCCCTTTTATATAATTCATAAGCAAATAGTTTCGTGTGGACAAATTATTCATATGCATTTCACTAAATAACTTATTTTTAAAAAGTTATTCCAAGTTCCGTTGCTTTAAATTGATTGGTCGCATAACCAAACAATTGACAAAGAATTACCTGATTGTAATAAAATATTATTAAACAAGCTTTGTGTATATCTAATTTCTATAATATTATTTTCTTAAATTTTTAAGTAACCACTTTTTATAGACATGTTTTTATTAAATTAAAACATCAAAAATATATGAAAAATCCTCTTGTCAATTTCTTTAATGTCTCATAAGAGAAAACATATTTCCCGCAATCTAAATTCATAAACTCCATAACTCTCCTTAAGAAGGTTGGAAGCATATTAAAAAACTGGAAAAATAGGACATAAACATAGGGGCAATTTTATTACAGTGCATTAGTTTTGAATCTCTAGATTTGATCAAGTACAGAACTAAGAAGATACGTTTAACAAAATCATTTCCAGAAATGTCTGAAAGGAGGAATCGATCTGTTAAGTGCATTTTTTATCAGGATTTTGAAATTGATGACAATTACTCAAAGAAACACTTTAGTCCATTACATTATAAAAAATTCTGTTATAATCATGCTGAAAGCCGACAAGATGAATGTTTGATTTTTTGAAGAAACATTTTTCAAAGACAAGATAAACATTTTAGAAATATTGTTGAAGCTTTTAAGGCAATCTATTTTGGAGGTTCATCATCACAAAATCCTGTCAGGAAATTTTGGTTATCTAGTGAGTTTTACTCCTTGTTAGATTATTTTGCATTTTAAATAATAAAGAACTTCTGAGTGCCTTTCTGTCATATTTAAAATGTATTTTGGACATCTATAAGAAAATAAATTCATTCTTTTTTCTAAATATAATAAAAATAAATAGATTAAAGACAGATCGATTTCAATTTCACAAAATCTCGAAAGTTTCGAATATTTGAAGTTTTGGTCATTAATGCAATTAAGAGTTTTGTTGAGTTTATTACTGTACCAAAATTTGCCGAACGTTATGCAACACTCAATAACATTAATTGTGAATTTCAGTACTTAAGGGTTTGCTTATCGGTTTAATTTTTTTCATCCATACAAAAATCTTTTAAATACACTCACATCATATTCAATACCATTTGTCACAGTATAATGATGCCTTCCATATCTTTCCCTTTATAGTGGCCTTGGAACGTTGCCAAAAATCTTTCAAAGTTATTTAAGTTTAAAATAGAATTGTTTTTCTCCCCCTAAGAAACGGCATGAAATTGAAGGCAATGGATATATTTGGAGAAATTGCTTTCGTTCTTATGCTTATGAAAGTAAATTTATTTTCGACAATCAGATTTGATTCTTCAAACAGACTTCCTATAAAAATTCAGTACTCTAAGAAATTTTGTGCCGGAAAGTAAGTGAAAACAGTATCAGAGTGATCATTTTACTCCAAAGTCCTTCGAATGTTTCCGTACTGTGGCGTGTTTTGTATTAAATTCCCCTTTATCGCACATAAAGCAATCATGAATTTAGAATAATCTCTACTTTGATCGATTTTGTTCAAAATCTGACCATGTCTATATTTTATCTTTAAAGATTACATTTTAATATTAATATCTATTCATTATTCGGTGTTCAGCTTTTAAGTTATTGAACTCATATACAGATGAAAAGACAGATATCCCGACTCTTAATCCTTTGATAGTTTTTAATTGAAATTTAATACAAGAGTAAAATCTTAGGCAAATTACATAAATATAATTGATTTCCTACTTAATAACTATCTTCTCATAGATGTATTAATTACAAATGTGATAATGGCTAAAATTTAATAGGAAAACAAATAAAATTTCACTCTTCTAGTTCATATTATTTGCAAATTGGTATATTCACGGACAGGCTGTAGATTATTCTAAAACG
This sequence comes from Argiope bruennichi, assembly GCF_947563725.1. Classification (NCBI taxonomy): domain Eukaryota; kingdom Metazoa; phylum Arthropoda; class Arachnida; order Araneae; family Araneidae; genus Argiope; species Argiope bruennichi. Next base: position 11,851,768 of record NC_079155.1, read on the forward strand.
TGAATATTATAAGAAATTTCTACATCAAAATTATTAACATTTGCATTAATTTTATCCAGTAGATTTAATATTCTAGAAAATAAATGGGAAAGTTAATAGATAAAATGTAATCTGTATTTTGATTCTATATAAAAGAAAAGTTATATTGGCATCTAACGCAAATTAATAAAATTGAAATTATTCTGAAACTTATGTTGGTTTCTTAAACAAAACCATATACACAAAAGAATACTTTTAATTTGTAAAGGTATCGTAAGATAACTTTCAAAATTGAATTCCTAAATTGGCAGAACATCAGTAATTGTTATTTTATAAAATGTATTGATCGATTAAATTACCAAAATGAGGAACTAATTTTTACCATATTAAAGCTATATTTCTCCCATTTTTTCCAATATAGCGTAAGCTTTGAGAGAACTTGGAGAATACTGTATTATCCTAAAAATTGGAATTGACAAATTTTATAGAGCATAGACTAGAATATAGACTTTCATATGTTATCGAACCTACTCATTTGTACCTACTAAAAAGAAATAACAAACATATTCTCAAAATACGTGTCCGATGAGCTCCTCTCTACTTGATTTCGATAGTCTAACAATTATAATCACAAAAGTGGCATCTAAATAGTAAAGTATTTATAATGTTACGAATCTGTAATGCTGCTTCCCAGCATAGTTGGTTCCACCATCGGAAAGAATGTTTTACAGTCATCTGTATTGGACGGAGTCCGGTGTCGCGTCGGAGGTTCCAGAGCTTGGCGACGAATTTGGCGACTTTGGTGCCAAAATAGATTGTACCCGAAACATCGAGAATTTTCCCGATCCGGAAAGGAAGCGGCCACAGCTGCTAGGGCAGAGTAGTCGGAACCGACGGTAAAGAACTGGCCTTCTAGAGATAAGTGGAGCAGCGACAGAGTGAAGCTATTGCTAAACTAAGCTGTGCGCTACTGTCTGCAGTAGAGTCTTGTTATATGTTGCTGTGTATGCTGTTGTTGCTGCACGTCTCGGCTGAAGATAATCGTCTTCTGTGCTGTATATAGTTGTCGTCTTTGTGCTGTCCTGTGTGCCTTCGTGTAAATAAACGTCGTTGTTTTATTTTCTACTGCCGCCTGGTGATTGAGCGTTCTTCACACCATATAACTTCCACTATCCAAACGAACCCGGGAAATTTCGTAACAATATCTTTTTAAATAAGATCATTTAAAGTGCAACCACGTTACATAATTCTAAATTGCCCATCTTTTCTTGAAAATGAAGAGAGATAACGGCTGAGTCAAATACGAAGTCAGAAAATATGATTGATATCGATAAGAGGTTATTTTATATGCATTAATCCTAGGGAGATTATATAATAAAGATCTTCTCAGTTTCTTTTCAGAAGTATGACGATATGAAACATGAACAAAAGCGTTCTTGTTATTTTGCTTTCTTGCTGGAAATGATTCCTATCAACCACAATAAAGTGAATTGTAGAGTTTCCGCAGGATAGAATGTCTATAGTACGGTATCGTGAAAAATCAAAATTATGATATTATAATGCAATGACAAAACATTTATAATAGAAAATCTTACAACCTATTGTAAATTAATTGAGACAGGCACAAAAAAAAATCACATATGCAGTTTAATTAGAATAAGTTCACTTACATGCACGGCATAGCATTTTAGAAGAAAATATACCCTTCTCTATTTTGAATGATATCTTGTACACGTTTTGGCATTGACTCCACTCATTTAAAGTTTTGATGCCGTCATCGCACAACAAAGTATTATGACACTTTTAGCCTATTTTAGTGTTGGTTGAGCTGTCCAACTTACTGAATTATCTCTTTGCACCGTTTCACAAGTTTTCTATGAGATTTATACCAGTAAAATTATTCCCCCTCCCCCAGAAGGTACGTTAGATATGGGTGTGAAAAGTATCTGATATAATCATTGGTTATCACGAGACTAGTGTGTACAAAAATGCCGTGAAATGACTGCCTCCCACCGATGATGAGACGTGGCCCCTTCGTGAAAGATTATACTGTGACCCAACTAATTCACAGACAGTTTACATAGTCGATCACTTCTAATAGTAGTTGAAAAGTGAGGGTGTCTAAATGCTGTAGAGTATGATGACCTTGTGATCAAATCTGCTAAGATTTCTAGTAAAGGTTAACCTCCCTTCTTCAAATGCTTCAAAAACTGTTGCTGAAACGGCGCATGAACCGATGAAGCAGAATTCAGCAGGAAATCCATGTGATTAGAATAATTTTATGATAATATGGTTGAATCAAATTAAATCTTTAACTATTGTAATAACTTTAAAAAACAATGATATTATTTTATTTATGATTGACAAAGCTTACAAAACTGCATTCCTAAATTACGATTTCTTTAATTTTAAACCATGAATAAAAGAAATTAAATTGCCAGAAAAATTACATTTGATACTTAATAATCTTGAGAGTCAGGAAATTGAATTCTCAAATACATTACTCCTTCTTTTTTACAGGATATAGCTGTTAAACTATGCTTCTTCTCTTGTATAGCTAAAATTGTCTATCTGATGTTAGTACTTCTTCCTTTAAATTGACTTTAATTAATTGGTAATTATTATGGTATATTCAGGTAATTCCTTTCTGATCTCTTCCTCTCAAACAATCTAGCACAAAATGCAAACGAAAGCCAAGCAAGTCGATGTAAAAGAATAAGTTTTACCTATATATATATATATATATATATATATATATATATATATATAATTGATTTATCACCAAGATCTTTGCCAATTCTGGAATTGTTGATTTTGTCACCAAGCCGCCAAACAAACTGTCACATAATTTGCCGCTAAGGCCGAGCGTCTGTCTGGTGTCCATTTAGCATACACCAGAGTTGTCTATGATACTATCTTCCTTATAAGGAAATTAACTGCTCTAATAAAAAAAATTAACAAGTTTATAAAAATATATACATTGATTGTTTCATAAATCTATAAATTAGAATTAATAACTGATCTCTTCTTTAATTTTTGTCAGTATATTTGAATAAACTTTATTGGTCGAAATACTTATATTTTATCAAATTTTAAACTCCTATCACCTAATATTGCTGCTTTCTAAAAAAATTCATTACTTTCATGATGAAACTTCCTTTTAGCAATGCAGTTACGTATATCTGAAATAAAACAGACCTTTGGAATGTAGCTATGAATACTCTCAGTACTCAAGACTGACATTTTCATTGCCTGACATCATTGTGACTAATGGCTCTTTAATCCTCTCATTTAATTTTAGAAGAAGAAACAAATTTTCCCCTCCTATCTCTGATCTTTTGGCCTCTTCTACAAATTTTATAGAACCCCTCTTTTGTTTCCACAAGAGCCTTTTGTTAACCATGAAAACATTTGTTCCAAAATTCCTTGGATAGTTGCCATAGTTATAAGCCACGACAAAGTACTTACTTCATGTCCCGGAGGATTTTTCAAGCTAAAATATTGCAAAAGTTAGTCGAAACTGAAAGAAGAAACACTATTTATTTGGAAATTCTTTGCCTATCTACAGATTTGTGGGAAGAATAAGATGTTTCCTTAGTCCTGATATAAAAGATTATTATTTCTTAATAAATTATTGTTCGTTTTTTAATGACAACAAATTAATTATTCAAATAAATTTGAATGTCCAGTGGGAGTTGAGATGTATATTAGATTAGCTTACATTTTTATCTAAATTGAATCAAGCGTTATATATTTAAACACTGAAAGTGGACCATTTGAAAAATGTTGTTGTATAGTAAAACTCTATCTATTCATTCACTCTAGTTTGACATGAAATGCGTGCTCTTTTGAAAGGCAACTCAATTTAGCAAAATGTATGGATCAATTCTATCTGATTCTCATTTTCTGAAATAGAAATTTTTCAGCCTTTCTATTAGCAAGTAATAAGAAAATGCAATTTACTAGCTTGCTGCATTGAATTGAATAATTAAATTTTTAAAAACGGAGCTCCAAAATTCTATGATCTAGCAAATCTATTTTATACCAATGTTATCAATACAATTTTCAAAATGTCCAACGCATTTTACACAATATAAAACAAGATAAAACTATAAGTCATCTAGTGCTACTCAGTGTTGTTATAAACGAGATAATTCTCTTCAAAAACAGAACAAAAAAAGTAAAGTTAAATTTCAATGCAGGAAAAAATTGAATAATTAAATTTTTGACTACTTTATTTTTCATTTAAAATGAATTTGTTCAATCGTATCTTTGATATTTCTTTCTATCTTAGTTATATGCCTTTCAGTTTATATTCTTTGATTTATTTCAGAAAGAAGCAACAAAATTTTAATTTCTTTCTGTGGATGATTCAACTAGAAATTATTCTCAAAAACGACGTTAGCGTTTAAAACGTTAAACGTCGTTAAAAGAAAAGTTATCAATGTTTCAATCTCATAAGTGCAGATTGATATATGACGATGAACTTTCTAATGACCACGAACTTTCTTCAATTATTTAGCAGCTGTGGTTGTAGCAGTTGTGTGTTGTAACAATATTTACAAAACGGTATTAACACATTATTTAGCATTAAATAATTCTTTCACTACAGCATAATCACGTGAAATTACAGATGTAATTTAACAAATTATTGCCAGATTGAATTTTTTAGTTTTCCTTTACTTCCAGAATAATCGGGTGTTTCCAATGCATATGTCTCGCTATATATTTTTGATGTGCATATATGGATTGCTTGTTATACTTTTGAGAATTTATTCAATTTCCAATTCAAGAAGTTATACAGAGTCTTCCTAATTTATGAAAACATAAATTCATTTATACGTAAATTGATTATTATTATTATTATTATTTAAAGAATATATGCAATATTTCATTTCAAGATGCCACATCTCTTCTTATTTACTTGATGAAAATATAGATTTAAGGACGCATATTTAATGTCTCATTAAAAAAAAAAATTTAGATTTTTAAATATAAAGAAATTGCGGAATGAAAGAATATTTTATTGTAAAACTGGTGAATTAAGTATCATTTTTATTGTTATCTGTTAGTGTTCCACACAAATAAACAATGAAACAAATTTTCTTTTCTTCCAAATCTTTTTAAAAAAATACGTTTATCTCTTACAAATAATATTAGTTAAGATAATTAGATAACATTCAAAATTATTAAAATGAATTAATGAAATTCATTAGATGTTCTTATAAATAGTTATGTGAAAAATACTTTAGCAGATAAAACAAAATTTCTGACTATTCAATTTGTTGCTCCAGACTTATGTACAGTTTTTTTATATTTATTTGCCCTATTTATAAAGTTCTAATTAATAATTTAAGATTTTAATATTTAAAAAATCCAATATTTTTTGCTTTTATTCTACTTTGGAATGATAAACTTTCATTAAATTTTGAATAAAATCGATTCGTGGCCAAAATTTAATTATTCTTTATATTATTCATCTAATTAAAATTACTAACAATTTTTCAGTGAGTACTCTGATTTAATTCATGTCTTTATAATACGTGCTCATTTGATTGAAATAGTGTTAATTATTAAGCGTGAATTTAAGATTTAAAATAATTTTAAATAAATGCATTTCCTACTGATAAGAAAAAGAAAACTTAAATCATCAATTTTTTACAATGGTACTTTTATTAATTTCATTTTTTTATAAAATTTTATTTTCATATATGAAAGTATTGCAAAAAATATTTCCATAATTACAAAATATTTGTTAACTATTTTTTAAAATCAAAACTCACTGTGCTGAAAATGAGACATAAGACTAGCTAAATTTAAAAAAAAATACACTCACTCACAGTTTATTTTACATTTATTCGTTATTATACCTAATAGTACAGCAATTAGCTCACCATTCATGGCATTTAATTATCATTAAAATACGATATCAGGCTTAACAAAAGGAATTAAAGCCTTTTCTTTTTTTAATTAGTAACTTTTTCTTGAGTCATTAGTGATTGTTAACTTCATTTTTTCTCTCGTCCAGTTTTTTTAGTGCCACTTTATCTCATTGAAATAGTTTTTCAATCCATTATAAATTATTTTAAATCATTGTCAATTAATTAAAAATTCTTTGAATACCTTTTCATTTTTTTTCGTTGCATTTTTTCGGAAGCCAGACAGTGCGCGATGAATTATTCTTCGGGATATCTATTTAAGAACAATTTTTTTTTACCAGTGAATATTTTTGAATTCTTTTAAGTTAGTTAAACTACAATATAAGGAACTTACAGTCTTTAATTCATTAATTGAAAAATTAATCGGCAGATAATGTACTAAATTTTATATGGGAATTTAACGTTTAAAACAGTCAACTCTCACGAAATTTAGCAATAATAAGAAAAGTCAGAATCTTATATAAACCTTAAACTAATCAGAAACACTACCCGGATGAGTGAAAAGATGGAATAAAAAATAGAAGTGACAAGTTAGGAATGGACAGCACGATCCATTTAACTATTCTTTATACTTGACCGATAATGGAAATAATATGCTATTTACTTTTCACCTTTCTCCTTATTTGATATTCGACCGATGTCATGATATCATACGTACAAAGATTCTGTGATACTATGTCTCTATTTGACATTACATGTATTCCATGATTCCTTTGTCACGGAGAGTCATTAAGATGCAATCCATGTACTTGCAAATATCATCATGCCTGTATCGTTATAACTGTCTTACATCTAAGTGCTCAAAATGAACGACGATTATTTCAAACTGTTTCCCATCTCTGCATATTACATTTCGCTAACTTCGCCTTCAGTCAACATGGCCATTTTCATACTAGTTCCATGGATTTCACAGTCATACTCGCTCCCCAGGGAAGATGTATGGGTTTGCGATCACTTTCTAAAATACTCGGAATGAAAGGAGATTTATAATGATGATGGGGGGGGGATTTCAATGATTAGAAAAACACATTCATTATCTCGACATTTATAAGCTGCAGAATATAATCCGAAAGTCAGAAATTCAAATAACTAGCAATGAAATATAGTTTCAATTTTAGCGAACAGCTCTTCCTGTTGGGGTTTTGAGCTTTTTCTTTAACAGAAAATGTGTACAAGTTTGAATATTATTTCGAAATCATGCCATGCATGACAGAACTAGACGAAGATCGCTTCTGATTTTATTCGGAAAATGAGAATTTTGAACATCAAGAATCAAATTCAGTCATTTTTTTTATGGATTGTATTATCCAAAATTTTAAAAAGAGAAATGTCTTATTATTTTTCCCCAAGGAAAGATTGTGTTAACATATATTATTTATGCCTGGAAAAATACATGATTTTGAAATATTATTAGAGAAAATCTCTACTGAGAAATGGCCACCTTATTTAATATTCAATCTTATTTTATTCATTAATATTCAAGCAGTGTAATGATGTAGTGTGTGCAAAGTTGTTGTGAAGCATGCTTGCGAAATATTATTAGAAAAAAAATGTCTATTGAGAAATATTAAATGAAAAAAAAAAATTCAATCGGCTATAAGTTACATTATGCATGTTGAAGAATAAATAATTAGTATCCTTTATCAATTAATGAATAATTTAGTTTGCCTCTAAAAATGCCTTGAAAATGATTGACTGAAATAGATAATTAAGCAAAATCAATAGGAAACTGAAGTGGGATGATTTAAAAATTTGCATTGATTTATTACAAGTAAATTAAAGGGAAAGTGTTTGAATCGCAAGATAAGTTTCAGTAAATGTGGACGAATTTATTTATTATAGGCTGAAACTTTCATGATAAGAGTGGCTTATTATTCCACACTGTTATTATTATCCGTTTAAGCTCAAATATAGCCAGATTATTATTATCTGTTAAAAGTTAAAATGTTTTCAGATAATCAGTAAAATGTTCTAAATCTATGTTTCGTAAAAAAATCCTCAAAATAGAAATTAAAAATAAATATTTTTATATGCAAGAAAATGTTTTCTTCACTAAAGCCAAGAAGTGAAATTTAGAAATATTAACTGAAGAATTGAGAGAAGATGTGAATGGCAGCTATAAAGTGAGGACTTGTAAAAGATGAATTTGTCCAGCAAAGAGCAATGCGATGACGGCTTCAAAGAATGATTGAATGGATAATAAAAGAAGGGAAACGGAAAGAATAAAATTTGCTCAGAGAAAATGAACGCCGAACGCCAAGCTGGAATTGAAATACCCAAGGCGAAGGGAAGGGTACAAAGGAACGAGATCGAAAGAATGAGATGGAATTTCAACTTGAAAAATTATTGAAGCAGGAGACATATTTACCATTTTCGTCGCCAGTATAAATGCTAGTAGTATAGAAACGAAGCCAAAGTTAGAATTTCATTACTTGATGCAAAAATTTTATCTCAAAGAAAACGATACAAGTTTATATTAAACAATATTTGAACGTTTCACCAATAGTATACTAGATAATATTTGGGTTTTTCATTTGCTTGACTTATTGCCATATGATGTTGCTCACTAAATAGCTATATAAATGAATGAATTGCAAAAAATTATAAAGAAATCAAAAAGGACTTGTTAAGACTAGTTAATACAAAAAAGTTTCGCTTAAAGAATTTTATTGCTAGTATGTAAGTGGCCAACGGAAAAACATTGAATATGAGTTAAGCGGATTTTAATGAATAGATAAATTTAAGAGTTTATGGACTTTAATGCGAATTAGATAAAACGTGTCTCAAATTGTAAAAGGTCATTTTATTGATGACTTTATAAGGCGATTTTTAACAGTTCAAAAATTTAATGATTAAAATGTGATGTGATCAGCTTTCAAAAATAAGCAGCCATTTAAAAAATTGTATTTGAACACATATATGCATTTAATGGTGATACTATAGTTCAAATCAATGGAAAGATAAAATTGAACGATATGATACATTGCATGGTTTCGATTTATGTCAAGGAGAATTCATGAATCAATAAAACTGATAAACTATTTAATAAAACAGCAACAACTATTAACCTTTAAAAAGGATAAAATCTGATGAATCTGTGGTGTTTTTAAGCCAGTTAACAGCTACTCTATACGAGCAAATCCGTTTGTATTGTGGTCATGTTACTTGGCTGAGAGCCACAAGATCTCAAGTTCTATCCCCGCTCATCCCAATTTGCTTCCTGGTGGGACCACATTGTGGTCCACATTTATAAAAAAGATGCAGTTGCAGTATAATAATATATCGTGCACGTATAATAAATCCGCTGATTGCAGGAAAATGCAACTTAAACTGTAGCATCATTTTGATGAAAGCAAATCCACGACAAATTGTACTAATAAATATTCAATCATCAACAAAGAGCATATTCAATCATTAACATTCCCATGCAGGTGTACTTTCTAGAACATATCTCAACTTTTATATAGCCACTTATTCATGATGCCACATTTAGGTGAAGATTCATTACTCCTAATGAAAGAAATTAATCAAATATTTCAACTGCAATAATTTTGAACACATTTCAAGCGGCAGCGTGTTTTAGGAACAGTTAATAGCCGAAACTAGAATGATGGCATAAAATATAAAATTTCTTCTGAACTGAAATTCTAGAATTGAAAATAATTTCAAAGAATAAAAGTTTATTTATTAGTAAAGTTAACCAAAATTTAAATATTTCATATTTATAAAAGAAGACCTTAATAGTAATAATGACATATAGGCTTTAATTGATGCAAAACGTTTTTTATTTCTATTTGTCCAGAAATTTAAATTGAGATGCAATGTCTTCAGTCAATGAATTTTGTGTTTTTAAAAATCAAAAAGTACTATAGTTATTTCTATAGAAAGAATTCAAGCCGGTGTTAAATTTAAAAATAAAAAAAGAAAATAAATAAGTGTATATATTTTCCTCAATACGGCCCCCTCAATGGATCGTGTCATCCGACGACATCTATGTATTGAATGATTGGCATTTGATGATTGAAACAGCATTTAAGGTAAAACTAAAATATTTTTCATGATTGCTTTCTATGAATTTATTACTACGTTAAGAACTTTTCTGATAGTTTTGATTATATTATTTCTTATTTTTCTTATATTGTTTCCTCGTGCATTTTTTCTAAGGAAAATAAAATTGAGAAGATCAATAATGGCACTGGCTACAATCAAATGTGTTTTTGATTTCAATTAGTTTCCTGCAGCTAAACCTTATTTTACCAATCCCGTATTTTTGGAAATACTGTTCTCAATTTTATTAGTTACGATGAATTAATAAAATTCACAGCAATCAAGAAAATGTCTTTTTTATGTCAGAATCAGCCTTAAAACAAGCACGCAAGTCCATATCAAAGTTTTGAACGCCATAAAATTGTTTTTACACTTTGGATTAAAATCGTGAGTTGCAAAAAATACTTCTGTATGATTAATATCCAGTATTTTTATTTAAGGTCAAATACAAAGTGTAAATATCTAGCTCGTGGAAATGCAGGTAATTAAGAGAGACAGTTCTAATAAATTTCCAACGAATAAGGAAAAAAAGAACTTTATTTTGCATACCTTACAATCATTTTTCGGAAACAAAGCACGTTCATTCTGTTATTGTGTTGGAAGGAAATTAGGATGCCAAGTTTTAAATATGAGCCCATAAAGTCTGTCAGAATTCTGTCAAGAGCGAATTCAGACTTTTTCAATTATGAAATGGTTGTTTATTTAATGATGGTTTGATAAAACGATATTCTTCAATGTTCGGTTTCATAGCGATAAAGAATGCGGATGTTTACTTACATTTTCCACAAGAATAATAAATTTACAATTTGCCAAATATGTTTGATACATTAGAGTTTCAAGAGAATTATTGAAAATTGCTCTTTATTCAGAATTGCTTAGCTGCTTTATTTAATGCCCGGATTTTAATAATATTTGAACACTATTTTAATCATATAGATTCTAATTCGTATAGTTTTGCGTTTCTCTTTTTAATAATACGTTTTATAATGGAATGCGGAAGTATTTTTTAAGGAAGTATGAACTTACAGTGACTTGGAAAATGGCGTCAGCGATTCTACAAAGATAATTAGAATTATTCAAACACTGATTGTTTTTGAAAATATGCTGTCAAGTGAAAGGTTACGCTCAAAATGAAAATTAATCGAGTGTATTGACTGTTTTAAAAGCATCGCTATGTTTTTGCAGATGAGATTGTAAAAATTGTGTTCTCAAAAGTAGACAATAGCGTGAAGAATAACCGAAGTTCTTCATGTGCATGAACGATTTAAAATTATCTTCTAAAGTAAATAATCAAATCAAGCGTATTAAAGAAAGGAAAACTTGAATTCTACACAAGAAATAAAAAAAATGTATCTTTAAATACCAACAATCACATCATTAGCATAAAGTACATATTAATTGTGATGTAAATGATGTCAAATACTATCAGAATATTTTTCCTTCATTTTTTTAAATAAATATATGGAAAATGTTGTATACTAGTTAATCAATGCTTCTATGGGTTTACTCTTCATTCTTGCTATATGATCGGAAAAAGTCTTATCAATTCTTTTTTATGGATCACTAGTATTATACAATATATTTGTTAATTTTTACTGGATGACTAAATACATTATAGATAAGCAGAAATATTTGAGCAATCTTTATAAATTTCAAAATTTAAATAGATTTCAAATGTTACAAAAATATAAGATAAAATATCCAATTTACTGAAAACTAAACCACAGGTTAGCTTCAATTATGTAGAAAACCAGTAAACAAGTAAAAAAAAAGTTAGTGGATATATTTTTTCCTTAAAAGCGGTGATGAAAACCTGTGTAGTATCTCAACTCCACTTCCGGGTATAAAACATCAATATTTCCCTAAACAAAGTTAAATGATTTTTTTTAAATTTTTGGCTATTGATTCAGAACAAGTTGGAATGCAGTCCTGGGAAATATCTTAAAATTAAGTTTAAAATACAAAGTATTTCTATTAAGAGTGTTGAACTGGTCCGTCAGGCATTAACAGTAATAGCGCTCACAAGTTATATATATATAAATAAATATGAGCAAACAAAAAACAACTTTGAAATAAAAACTGAAAGGTATCATTTAATAACTTGTGAACATTATTATTCTCTCTCTTTGGCTTCTTTGTCGATCAGCTGGATCAAATTTAATAGTCTCTTTGACAGGAACATTTATTACCTTTACTTTCAATTAAATATCTTATACATAAATTCTTTATCATGATTTCATCAAAAAAATTGTAAACAACACTTGTCACTCATATTTTAATACTTACACCTATTTTCTTTATTGGGAAAATAACCCATTCTAATCGACTGAAATCCGGTACCATTATAGTGTTATCAAAAATATAATTGTCTGATTCACCTGCTTAATAATTTTTGATATTTGTAACTTTTATATGTTTCTCATTTAAATTACATATATTTTTTAACAGCATCTCCCTTTGGAAATAGAAGCAAATGGCACTATTTTTGTATTTAATAAAAGAATGAAAATAGTCTTAGTATGAATCTAACAATTAAATTGATTTTTATGTAAAAAAAGATATTTTTTGAAAGAAATTGACAAAAAGCAGACAAAAAATATTCACCCAACATAGTATCAGCATTAGTATCATTTTTATTAAGTATTAGTATTTAAAAGCTAATATTTTAGATTTTAAAATAAGCAAAAATCGTTTTTTCGAAACACCATTTTTGAAATTTATGGTGGAAAAAATCTCAAAATTCCGTTTAATTTTTAAATATTTAAATTTTTTATTAAAATATAAAATCGCTACGAGATGCAGATTCCAGTCCTCCAATGTATATGCTTGCCAAGTTTGGTAGGTCGGCTTTGTAGAACGATATCACACGCACATTTTTATTTTATTAGTCGTGATGCACGTACACAGGCAATTTAAATCTACTGCGATAAACTTGAACTTAAAGACAAAAATATCAAAGCAACCAGGTAGATGTCAGAAGTGTTTTATTCTTATTAAAATATATATTTCTACCGATAGTAATTCGATGCCATATGAACTAATTTTCCATCTTACTTATTTGAAATGTTATTTAATAGTATTTCGTTAACGACATATTTTCCTCCTCTAAGTTTGCATTATTCTACTGCAAAAGTCATTAAAAAAATTTAAAAAAAATATCAAAGAATACACAACTGACGCTTTAAGACAAAGCATTTTTGAGGCAATATTGTTTTTTCACTAAAATCACTAAAAAATCGTGTTTAGTAAATTATTTTACAAATCACTAAAAATCTGCTTACTTTAATAGAAAATATAAATTAGAAACAATTCGGAAAAGTATTAATAGTATAAGTGGATAGAGAATATATACAGAAATTGTGCATGATTATTGACCGAGAATATTCAGCGGATTAAAATCTTTTATACGCAGTTTTTGACACAAAGTTTGAAAAGAATATTGTCACAAGGTTTCAATCACAACACGATAAAACCCTTTGAAACTCGCATATTTTCTAAAATCCTGATGTTTTTTTTCCAAACACATGCAAATCCTCTTATCCTATTACCATTTCTTTGATTTTCTTCTCAAGAAGCAAGTTTCTGCATAAACAACAGATGCAGATGGGAGGACGAACGTGTAAGCTTCTATCGCACCCCTGGGATCTGAAATGATGGAAGACTCGGTAATTATTGAAAGGTTCGATTGCAAAAGAGTATCTAGTCCCAAGCCAGTCAGGTCTTCTGTGTTCTGAAGAGACCGCCAAAGCGGAAACAAATGCATGTTTAAGTTCAGTAATGTTCTTGCTACTCGACATCTTAACACGCTTTTGGTTTTGAACAATTAGTAAAAAAGATTACTCGTGGAGTCTATTTGATGGAATATATATTGTCAAGTTTCCGCTGTTGTCTTCAGTTACTTTATAATTTAAATAAAGTTATGGTGCTCTGAGTGAAAAGTGTTGAGTGTGAGTGTTTAATTTAAAAATATAATCTGGTTTCAAATTCACTTCTGAGCATATATGTTTCTATTCGATTAGCACAGAAATGAAAGATATTACAATTTTTGTTTCTGTTACTTTTGTATACAATTCTTTCAGTGAAACGCAAATCTTCCAAAAGTACAAAAACGTTTTATTCTTTGGTCATTCATATTATTTACTAGTTCTAATATCCAGCTTTTATACGGAATGAAATTATTGCTGTGGAGTCTTAGGTTTTTCAATACCATATTAATTATGTAATTAATATGGTAATTCTTCACAAAAATTTCATTTAACCTTCCTTTATTATTTGTAAGTAAACGGATACCTTTTAAAAATTACTAAAAGTTGAGGTTGAATATAAACTACAAAAAAGAAAATTTAAATACATATGATATTAACTTTCTTTGGAATTTCAATGCACTTAACAAATGCTTTTTATATTATGATATATAAAGATATATAATATTAGACATAATATGATATTTTGAATGTAAAATATATTCAGTATTAAATAATATGAAATGAAATACATTGGGAAGACAAAAGTCATGGGACAGCAATAGGCTAAAACTATATACAGCTTTTCTCAATTTATGGCTTCAAGTAAGCGTGCGGTAAAGAACATATTATCTTTCTAAAGAAACAATTCTAAAACAATTAAAAAATGAAAACAAAAAATGTCTTGAGTATTTTTATCACGTTTTTCAAAAAGTTGGAAATTATTCACAGAGAGAGTTTTAGTTTAAAACATATCATAAAATTTCCTAAAAGATATAATTTTTTCTAAAAGAGAACAGAAAAAAGTTTCATTGCCCATATAAATACAATTCGAAGTTCAGTTACAAGTTCAAGAATACTTAAAAAATTTTTTCATGAAAAAAAAAATGGAATTTGCGCTCAAATATCATTTACAATTTCTGTGGTAGTTCATGCTTAGATTGTTAACCCTTAAATGGGGACGTGCGGCCTGTGAGAACGCTAGCGAGGGATTTTCGGTCATCCCTATTCTATTTTTAGCTCAGTTGAAGAGATTGACCCTGTAGCTTCCTGTTTTGTGACCTTCATTACAAGTGCAATTTTTCAAAAGATTTCAGCTAATGCGTTTTAAAATAATTCAGTTATTTCTTTGAGCATGGTCTTTAAGACCGCACCTCCCTGTTAGTGTCCCAGTGATAAACAAGGCTTAGCAGATGGCTTAAAACTTGGACCCCGAAATGTCATTCAATTTCCTATTATGAAGCAGTACTCCAGACACTTTTAAATGAAGCAGAAAGTGATTTTAGTGATAAGGATAATTGTACAGAAGAGTTTTTAGATGAAAGTTCGCATTCAACTGATTTTTATATGTATGTTCAAACATAATTAATTTTTCTAGTGATAATGTATTTTGAAAAATTTATGAAATATATATATATATATATATATATATATATATATATATATATATATACAGAATTTGTTGGTTGATTTTTATACTAGTTTTTAACCTGTATGTATAAAATACTCTAGAAAGCAGTGCTATGAAAGTCACACAAGCCTGTAATAAAAGGGCAACTTTTGCCCATTGTCAATTTAAAAAAAAAATTATATAATTGTTGAATTTTACATTATATTGTGTTCTATATACCTTCATATACTGTAAAAAAAAATATGATTTAAAAAATAAAAATTAGTAAGTTTTTTCAAGAATATTGTTTATTGCAACATGTAATTTGTAAAGAAAAAATAATAATATATTTTGAAAAAATTCTGAAGCATATCTATATATCAAGAAAAATATCTGCAAAATATATTGGCAGTTATTTATACTAATATATTCATTAGAAAATTTAATATGAATGTAATTAAATGCGGTCTCATAGACCGCACCTCCCGGGTTAAGTCCCGAAATTTCACTTCCCCAGTTAAGGGTTAGTATTCCTTTGGTGATCTTTGAATTTTAGGTTATAAAAATTGTTGTTGAAGAACTATTAAATTAGAATACACTAGAGAGTAAAATTTTAGTTTTTTAGACAGAATGACAATCGCCATAGTCAGTATATCGAGGAAGAATGTACCTGCACAGCAAGTGGATCGCTTAGAGAGAATGAATAAAGAAAATATGCTTTAAATGTTGTGGGCTGCAGCGGTCGCATATAGAGAGAAAAATAAAAATATGATTACAAAATTATAATTTTGTTGAAATGCAACTAAGATTAAGGCTTGCAAAACCTATATAAAGCGAGTTTCAATAAAAATTATTTATTTCGTTTATTCAACATTAAATAATTTATATTTGATTTAAATTTTTAATTTTAATTTAAAAGAAGTAAGTTAAAATAATAACTTTTCTCTTGAATATGTTAATGCTAACAAATATAATTTTTTTTTTATCTTGGAAGTTTGTGTCCCTATTATTTTTCACTTTTACAACTAGGAATAATTTTGAAACTCCTTTCTTCAACGATAAAAATGCTCTTAGAAATCTGAAAAATTACATGGGCTTTCTAAAAATACCTAAAGCCCCCATTCATCCTTCAGTTTCAAATAACTATAATTTACTACGAAAGTACTTTAACATGAAGACATCCTTCGAGAGTTAAAAAGTGACACACTTTGTTTCCTTTCATAACTAAGGCCACCCTCCAAAGAATTTCGAACTACAGTTTCCATCGCTAACAAAGGATCGTTCAGAAATTGAAATCAACTGCGTAACCTTTTGTGTAAAGAGACAAAGAATAAGGAGAAGAATAAAAAAAAACCGTCTTCTAAAATGAAAAGGGAGGGTTTAAGAGCCACGGATCATGATACTAAACGGTATCAGAAGGTGAAAATGTCAACCTTTAGTGTTGAGAAGAGCATTCCTTTATCTTTTGTTTCCAAAAATTTTTTGTGAATTTCTGCATTCCTTATCCTAGTTAGGGTAATTTTGCTTGAACGCTGAATATTACTTAAGAGACTGAGATAAAGATTTGTTTTCAAAATTGATGCTTTAAAATGAAAAATTTTAAAACACTGAGTTTTAAGATAGTTTTATCATATCATGTAGTATAGAAGTTGAAAACGTCCTATTGATGTACTAATCAAGATATTGTCAGGATGTGTACCAGGATGTACACCAAATTTAGGTGTAAAAGTCTCCAAATTAGGTATACTATTTTAATACCATCTTTCCCTTATCATCAAATATCTCTCCTGAATAATTTGTTTCTAAAAGAAAAAAGTTTTAACAAAACTTCACATTTTGTGCTAATTTTACATCCATACTTCTCCAATAACATTTTAATAGAGTTTCCCCCTCCCTTTCGCAAGTGGCTTCTTCACATTCTATTGCCTAAGGCAAATGATTCAAATCTTATCATTTTTTTTTCAATCTCTGAACAATAATACCATTCGGATTGTCTTCAATGCATGGGAGCGGCTTTTAATTGGGCGAAGAGTTGCAGCTAGTTATTGAAAGAAGTAATATCAATCGATAGATGCGTAATGATTCCAGTAATGTAGTCGCTCCCAGTAATGGTCTTCTCAGTTATGATGGCAGGATCATAAAAGAAGCAAATTCCTTGAAAAAGCCGTTTGGAGCTTGCTCAGGATAAATGAAATAGATATCAAAAGATTCATGATTTAACCTTCAGAGCAACCTAGAATGGGAACTTCTGAAGGCTGTCTTACCTAAATTAATTGGCGAATATTATTATGACGATTGGTCCAAATTCTACAGTTTTATTTTTAAAATTCATTCCACTTTTATTCATTGTGTAATGAAAGTAAATTAATAATAATAAAAAAAACTAGAATTTAATGAAGATCTTCTCATGATTAGCCTATGAGAACAATTTTAAAGAGGGTATAAAGGGATTTGCTACTGCATGAGATGAAAAATTTTAATTGGAGTTTACATTGTTCATTAAGATGTAAAGGTACAAAAAAATCTTTGAGCAGTTATTTGTAAAGTTTCGCCATCCTTGTCTCATTTTTGATGGGGAAAAATTATTTCGTAACTTTCAAAAGAATAGGATATAATTTTTTCCAAAATTTAAAATGGAAATAAAATAAATGTTTTCAAAATTTCATAAAATAAACACAAATTAAATCATTTGCTGTCGTCTTCCTTCAACTTATATGGCACAATACGACATTTCCACAGTTTCATAGTCCAATAAATGTGGAGTTTAAGTGCCTTCTTTTGTACCGAATAGGTCAAAATGTGATACTGAAGTAATGCAAATGACAAAATTTCATTTGCCAAGTCATTTGGCCTTTTATAATTATTACGTTTAGATACTCACAAAGTTGAGGACTAATATGCAATCAACATTTGGCGAACTGGGCTCAAATCTACAATGCTAAAAATCGATATGCTGAATTTCATAAATCTAACTATTTGAGTTTTGAATTATCCAGATCAAAAGAATATGGACTTTTTATTATTTCATCTAGAACTAGGTAAATGTCTGGAAGTTTGGAGAAGAGGCCACATATCAAAGTTCATCTTTCTTTTAAATATATCTTTCGTATGGATATTAAATTTCATCCGTCGTAAATTGTTGAGGATTCGAATTATCATGATCATAGATCGATAAACGGACATAGTTACAAAAATGTGTTATTTGGACATAGAATTTCTGAAACGTGTAGACTCATTAAAACCTGTAGATAGATTTGTCTGGTTGATTACAGTATTTTTGATTGCATAATTCGTACGCAAAAAACCGATAACAGGTTGTTTTCATATAGAAATATACCTAAAAAAAGTAGGCCCATTTAAGTTGAAATCTTAAAACTGAGATAGAGCATTGAGATTTTGTTTCTCTTATTCAAGAATCCATAAAAAGAGAAACCATGAAAGCTTAGAACTTGGCCTAATTATTTCTGTAAATAATATCACTCTTCGAATCGAGACGGTGAGTTTTAAAATATTTGGCGTAGATCAAGTTTTCAGTGACTTCCATTGAATTGGAAGGACCACCCGTTGGGTACGAATAGAATGCGATGAAGAATATAAATAAGATTTAATAGCCTTTGATTTGATTTTGATGACTTTTTGATGCATTTAAAAGGAATTTAGAATTAAAAATATTATAATATCATAAAGCCTAATACAATTTATTTGTAACTAAAACATTTATAGAGTCACATATCCAAAATATATTTTTAAAAATACTTTTGCTTAAAATTTTCAGCAAACTGTCAAGGAAGTAGTTTCATATATAAAGGGTCTTTCTTAAAATTTTCTAAAATTTGCTTTATAAGCATGCAGGAAAAAATGCACTATGATAGTCATTAGCGTAATTACCTCATAGGAGAAATAACAATAACATTATACAGAAGAAAGAAGTATTCATATAAAAGAATTTACCTTCTTTTTACCATCTTTCTTTAATAATAAATATAGATCAATTATCAGAAATACATTCAAAATATCTTTCAAATGCAATAAAAAATAAAATTAAGATTTCCATTTAGATGTACAAAAAATAAAATAACTATAATTGAATATGTATATTCTGAGAACATAATGTATTATAAGCGTCATGCTATCTTCATTCAACCCAAAAGAGAACTTTCTTAAGATAATAGACAATAGCGATGAGATAAAATATTTCAAAAGCAGAAAAAAATACAGTAACTAATTATTTTAAGCGCCAAAGAGCAAAGATACTTTCATATGATTTAGCTGAAAAGATTTATATAATAGTATGACCAACAGAAATAGTTTGAAACAATTTTAATAAAAAAAATATTTTCTGTAAAATTCCAAAGAAAAATTCCTAACAATTTTAGGAATGATAGCAAAGAAATACATATGAGACACGCACATGGGAAAAAAGACACCTGTTTGAATCTTGAATCTTTTTTCTATTTTATTAAACATTCACAAATCATTAAAAATATCCTTTCAGTTTATTAAAACCGAAAGAGGATTTAAACATTGAAAATAAAAAGACGGTAATTTCCAAACTGAACAGTGGCATATTTATCTTTCAGAAATGAGGATAAAAAATTGGATTTATTCAAATAAATATTTAAAAGTGCGACTTTAAAGGATTTAGAATGATAAGCAAAAAACACTCCATCAATTGCTCACACTCAATTGCGTCTTGTCAAAGCATGCATGGATTTACTTCCAACCAAGAATTTGCTTATTTCTATAAATACTTATTTCAAATCTCAAAAGTAAATAAATCAAAATGTTTTGACCTAAAAATTAAAAAAAATGACTTGTATTTAAATAATAGTGTTTATGGGAATGACATATGTCATGAATACATACCAGACCCAATTTAAAAATGTGAACTATATTTTTAGTTGTTCCTGAAGGCATACATTTTATGTCTAATTAATATGGCTACACTCAACAAATAAATCAGCTTTTGTAGTACTTTTATGTCTTCATGAAAAGTTAAATATTTATGGAAATGGTTGAAAAAGTTAAATTTTATTTTTCTGATTTTTTTACAAGTAGATTTTATAAAATAATAAAACTTCAAAAAATTTCAAAACTAAATCACTCTTATTTTTATTATTAATCTTTTATATTTATATTAAATTAATCAGCATTTTTTCATTCCATTAATTTTTCCAATTTAATTTCATTAATAACATAAATATTGGTGCATAATGCAGAAGAATAAAACAAGAAATATGATTTAATGCATTTTTCAAATGCTACATTTCTTCAAATGCATCTTTATTTGACCTTATACTAAAAAATAACATAAATATTGGTGCATAATGCAGAAGAATAAAAAAAGAAATATGATTTAATGCATTTTTCAACTGCTACATTTCTTCAAATGTATCTTTATTTGACCTTATACTAAAAAATAACATAAATATTGGTGAATAATGCAGAAGAATAAAAAAAGAAATATGATTTAATGCATTTTTCAAATGCTACATTTCTTCAAATGTATCTTTATTTGACCTTATACTAAAAAAATGCATATCCAATAATTTGAAAAAAAAGTTTGTCTTCAGCTGAAGAAGATAAATATAATCTAGAGTACAAAATTACTAAAACATATGCTTAAAAATAAGGTATCACCTGTTGGTAAATGATTGATACAAGCATGCCTTTCAATTAATTGGGCAAAATTAATATTAATAGGCGACTTGTCAAAACAAAGATTGATTTGTATTCCGACGAGGCGTTTGTTTCTTACCCTGTGATATCTATTTCAGACCTCAATAGAAAATAAATCAGAATATCTGGAATCGTAAAAATAAGCCGGGATTCGAAACGGACATATTTTTTTACAGAAATATATATACTGAACGTTTTGTGGAAGTGCGAATAAATCCATAGATTCCCTCTCAAGTAATCCGTGTGGGGAATAGAAAAAGAAGCCGTTTTTCTGTAGAGATGCAATTTTCTCTGATGGGTGGGTTACCGTCTCTTTCCAAATTTATTGAATATTTGACGGATGTTATTAATATTCAGAATCTTCGCAAAAGATAAGGAAGTTTTTTTTCATAGCTCAGAATTTTATGATAAAAATTATTTACTTTATCTATTCATATTTCGACAAACACATCTTTTAATAATCGAAAATATGAAAATGAAATTGGACAAAACTTATATAAAATTATTTTTTATCAACTTTAGAAAAAGTCAACTTACGCGAATGAAAATCATCTTATTGTGCATGGCAGTTCCATGGCTTTTTTTTATTGTTATTATTCTCAGTGGTCTTTCTATTAATGTACAAATAAATAATGAGTTACGCATACAATTTGGACTATTATTGGTGATAACCTAGTATACTGCAAGAAATTCACCTTCCTTCATAACGTGAATCTTTAGCTAATATATCCCTTTTTATGAATTAGAGGAAGATTTAACGATCGTGTAATATTAAAGAGAAAATAATAAAGGCTTATTTAGATATTAATTATAATTTTATGGCAAGAAAAAGGGTGGATTATTTTCAATTTTACGTATACTTATTTCATTTGACTTGTTTCAAAGCCTGTTAATATACAATTTTGTAATATATTCATTCTTCTTTTAAAATGCAATACATTTGAAATTTTATGAAACAATGAATTCTCAATAACAATATCTTTTTAATATTATTATTGCTTAATCACCGGTCCATGGTAAATTAAACTAAATATTGATTTTATTCTAGAAGTAAGCTCTTCCTGTGTTTAGAAATTAATTATCTCGATATTATATTAATACTAGAAAAATTTAAATAAAGAAACGACAATTTAATAGAGAATACAAATGTATTTTTTTAAAAAAAAACTTTTTATTATTCCTTGTCAAAATCTCTGTTTAAGTTGAATTTTTGTGATTTTATTTTAATTGATGCACTTTGATTTTTATTAAAACCTTTAGAGGTAGCTAAAGGTTCATATTACACACTTTGGAAAATTATTTCTACAAGTGATTTGGTTGTCTTTGTTACCTATGAACATAAAATAAGGAATCACTGAGTGTTTTTTTAATATTTCGAAACGAAAAAAAATTGATTGAAAATAATTAATTGTCATCCTTTGTTTACTGTGAGAATGACGCTAAATGTTAAAAATGAAAACGTTTTGTTTCTAATTTTCGCATACAATGTATTGATAAGAATTTTAAGGAATATTTTTGTTCATGAATGGGTGGCTATTACATAGGGCACATCTATCTTTTATTTTAATAAATCTACCGTAATGTAAAACTTCCTAGTAAGTTATTATCATGAAAATTATCGAAATGAGTATAATCTTCAAAATATTCATGTATAGACTTTTTCCCGATATCATATCGTAAACTAATCTCAAAAATAACTGTACACAATGCAAAAATATTCATTCTTTCATTTCATGATATCCATTAAATGTATTTTCTTTCACATCCCTCCCATAAACATATATTTCTAAAAAAATCCTCTAATAAAAAGCTGTCTTGTAACCTTTTCTATAAGGATTAAATATTCATTAAAAATAAAATGAATCAGCGAAGTATTTTCCGAGAAAAGTTTTATCCTATCTCCTTCCATCTTGTGACTTTGGACAAAGCAGTAAACGACAAAAGTGCTCAGAGTTTTACTTCTAAATTCCTACAAAAGATAATTTTGATCTTCGGAGTAGGGAAATCAGAATATACACTTTATACGCTATATGTTTTAGACAATTGAAAATAAAATTTGACACATGGCTGCAATTTATATACCAAGATTCCATATCAAATTTCATTGATGTAAATCTTTATGTTTTTGAGCTATCGCGTTTACCTGCATGTTAAAGTTCTCACAGTCAGATGGTCAATCCTTTTACAGATTTAATTCAAATTTTGATAAAAATCTTCACTTTAGATGCTAAAAATATCTATAACATTTAATTGATCTAAATCGTTGTGATTTTAAGTCATTGTATTTCGATATAAATATGCGAAAGTATAAGCCACAGACCACTAACTTTTGGGCAAATTTAGTTCAAATTTTGATCTACACACATCAGATGCTAAATCTCCTCACCAATGTTTTTATTTAAATTATTCATTATATTTTGCAATTATCGTGTTCACTTGTATTCGGCCATTTAAATAGAGAGAGTTTTTGCGAATAGAGTTTTCAAAATTAATAGAAATATGCAAATTTAATGAAAAGACTTCATGCCAAATTTCATCCGCCAAGTGTTTTTGAGTTAGTTTTCTTGTACCAAAACATACTGATGATATTTTAAAAATATATTTTTAGATTCATGCAGGTCTGAATCAAGAAGATATTCAAAACCTTCAATTTGAATATTTTGATGAGTACAATACCTTACTTTTTGTATATACCATGTATTAGAAATTAAAACATATTATGTTCACCTATTTTTATTCAAGGCAACAGTTCTTTACTAATAAAAACCTATTTAGTCCTCAAATAAAAAGAGCAATCATTAATAAAAGCCGATAAAATTGTAGACCAAAAATAAAAATAATAAATGATAAGAGATATTTGATATAATATATCAATCATGACAACTTGTTCCTATCTATCTCATTTTGATCTATCGCAGAAAAACCTGTATATATTACTCGTAAATATTTTGTCCAGTATTAATACGAGGCTCGCTTCTTAATGAGAAATTGTCGAAGCTTCAGCATTGCTTCACTTTTAAGAACGGAAGAATCATGATAATTAAAGCTTTAAACACAAAACACTATCACTTCTGAATAGAATAATCGTTTAACAAGTAATTGATGATAGAATAAAAGTGCTGTCTTTTATTCTTGTTTTAATCACGTTTCAAACAAATACCTTTGTTTCCATTTTCCTCTTTTCCGAAAAAAAAAAGAAATAAAGCTGGGAGCGGAGATTTCATAGATATTTCTGCAATGTTATAAAATAAATATCCTTAAATGTTTGAGGGAGTAGGTATTATTCTGTTTAAAAGAATACATTTCAGATCCTTTGAATCGTTATTTGTTAATAAGCACTCTATTTATAAATTCCCTTTTAAAATTCCTGAAGAATGAATCGCTTAATTGAGAGTAAGTTCCCAAAGCGTTTTGTAAAAATACAAAAGAATGAGCTTCACATTCCATTGACTATGGTGACCAATACAAACATTAAATTTTTTTTTGGAATTCTGAGAAATAATGATTATTCAAATTATCTTCCATACACGGAAGCAGCTTTTAATTGGGTGAAGAGTTAGGATTGGTTATTGAAAGAAGCAACATCAATCGATGAATGCGTATAATGACTCCCGTAATGTAATCGTTACGAATAATGGTTTCCTTTCTTCTGGTGGCAGCTCCAAAAACGAACTTGAAAAAGCAGTTAAGATTTAGTTGAAACATTAATAGAGTGGAGAATATTAGAAGCTAAGATATTTAAGTTGGCGTTAACTTTTATGGGAGTTTTGAAAGCTTTGTTCGCGTGAATTTATTGGCTAATATTATTTTAGGGACTTCTCATAATTCGAAGCATTTACGAAGTTCATTTCATTTTGGCGGTTGTTAATATTAATGATTACAAGAGGCATTGGAAAGTTAATAGCAAGTGATTAATGTTTGAAAATATACCAGTTTTAATTAATAAAAAACTTTATCAATTGATTTATCTAAATAAAGGTAGGATTAATATTTTGTCATTTATTATACATTATGCTATGCAAAAATAATAGTTGATTAAAGGTCGCAGATGTATTTGATTTGTCACTTTACAACTTAATATTCGCATTCTAATTAATTATAATATAACATATAATATTATGAGATGCATCATAAATCAGATAATGTAAGTTCTACAGTAGTAAATTCGAATTCCAGAGAATAAAACTTTTTTTTATCTAAAGTGTGAAATGACAAATAAATCCTGATACAAATTTACTTTAAAAACTTATTTATGTTATATGAGTAATTTTAATTTAAATACACTAGATAATTAATAAAAATTTCAAACTATACATCTGCAAAAAACAGTATAAAAATCGTTACATGAACAGATTATTAGCGTTTATCAAATCGTCAAAAGAAATGTATCTCCTTTAAAGAGGAGATTAGCAATTGAACCATGATTAGAAAATACATCCTGTATGAATTGATTGTATTCTTATCATTCATCATCTTGTTTTGCATTGATTGTAGGGATAGTTAGGGGGATATTTTTAATTTTGGCAGTTGTAAGTTGCAGAAGAAAATTTTCCTACGAATAAGTCTCAATTGAAACCATCCATAAAGGTTGCAGACAAATTGTGATGGAGAGGCGTTTTGTCAATCAAAAATGGATTTAAAAAACTTTGAAAAATTCCTTGCCTTTCTTTTTAATTTTTTTTTTTAATTTCCTCTCATATTATAAACTTTTGTATTATGAGGCACATTCTATTTAATTACTTCCCTCTTTTAAATATTCTTTGATTACTCTGGTTACTTTGATTACTTGATTATTTATGCATGAAATTATCATGAAAAATAAACAACATATTTTGATAAAATACCAAAGATTAGAAAAAGAAATATTACTAATAAAATAGTGGAATTACCGTCTGTTGAGCATATTACAAATGCTAATTATTTAATGATCATGATATCTACGTATATTTTCTATAATGTTAAATTTCACCCAAAAACTCTATGTAATAATTTATAAGCAATGTATACAACAATCTTAGATAAACACTTTATATCCACTGCCTTGCATATTAGGTAGACAAGATATAATAATTAATTTGAATGAATGATTTGAAAAAAATTTAATGGGCATAGTATCAAGCACATAAATTACTTCTAACCAATTTGTATTCTCACAAAAACAATATTAAAGCGAAAATGAATCGTAATAAGTTTATGATGCAATCGAACGCACAGCTTAAGCTAAATTCATTTCAGTTTTTTTTTTTTTTTTTTGTGATAAATGTTCTGTTATAAGCGGGATATTTGAATATGGATTTATTTGTTACGTGTATTTAACAACTTCCGAAGTTTATTATTGCTGTTTTGTTTCACACGCCTATACCTACATTTTCTAATTCCAGTACCAATTTATTTACTATTTTCTTTCTTCATATTCTTTCTTTATCAAACTCAAAATGCGAAAGAGAAAAAACACCTTTTATAGAATCAAGGACTGCTTTCGCTTTCATCTAAAAAATCTTCGTTATGTATCATATAAATATAAAAATATTTCTATCTTCAATTAATATTTAACTTTTATATCAATATATTGTGATTTATACAATTCTAAATTATGAAATATGTATGCCCTAAAAACAACGGTTAAAATCTGAATAAATATTTTTGACATGCACCTACCGTTACTTTGTTTAATTAATATGTAGTGAGGGTAGTATTAAACATTCGAGAATAAGTGGATCTTTATTTCAAAGCTAAGTTTATGTAAATTTCATTTTTTGCGGTAGAATTCTTTGAAGTCTTTCGCAAAGAAATTTTATTTGATTTAAAGGCAAGGTAGAATATTGGAGATGGAAATTACCAGTTTCTACTTTTTAAATAAATTTGAAATGATGATTTCAATGATTCCAGAATGATTAACGAAATGAAAATAAATCCAATTCCATTTTCCATTTGAATAGATCTTAAATATCTTAGTAATATTTCTAGAGTTTGAAAACGACTTTTTCTTTATGTTTTATCGAAAATATTAATATTTCTGTTTAAACGTTTGAAGTTTTCTTTTAGTTACAGAGTTAGAAAACGATCTGTACTCTAAAATGTATCAGAAAAAGAATAATTTTTCGCCATCGTCAATGGGTATTTACGGAGACATTTTCAAAAATTAAATTTGTTTTATTCATATTAGGATTTTATTTATTACAGAATTCCCCTAAAACGTTTTGATATTTTATTAGTTTAAACCTATCACTTCATATATCATTAGAAATTTCATTGACATTTATTTATGCAAATACAAAATATAGGCATGTAATTGTATTTATTTTAAAATCACAAAATACAAATGAAAATCATGCATAGCTATTATTATGTGTGTGTGTGTGTGTGTAACATTATTCTTGGTTGAAGCAGAGTGCAGTTGAAGACAGAGACGAGACGTTGTATTTTTAATTTCGTTTTATTATCTATCTTCTCTCTCAGGAGGATTTCTGACCAGGCACCAATGTGTTCACCTTTGACACTATTCAAGTGTACAGAAGATATCACTTTCATTTGATACATAGTACTGATTGCGTATTATTTTTACAAAGAGATTAATTAAACCGAATGTGGAATTGGATCAAGAAATAAGAGAATATTTTAGAATGAAGTTATTATGGGCTAAATTAAGATAAAGTTTTGGAAATTTATTTGGATTAAATTAAGAGTTTAAAATATCATTATATATATATATATATATATATATATATATATATATATATATATATATATATATATATATAAATGGAGTCGGAGAACTGTTGGAAATTGTAAAAAATGAATAACAAATGCTGTTTTAACTATATATATATATATATATATATATATATATATATATATATATATTAAGTGAAAGCACATTCTTAAGAGTTTTTTCATGCTAGTAACATGCGGATTTGATGATCTAGGAGGACGTAAATGACTGAAAATGAAAAAGTACTTTAGAATCCATATTTGCAAAAATATGAAAAATGAAGAAAAATAAAAGTTCGAAAAAGTAAGGAATTTTATAGTCCATAATTTAATATAAGGATGTAGTGGGAGAACAGGAGAGTTTTAAAGATATTCAAGAAATACTAAAATTATAACCAGAAAGCATCGCTGCAACATCAGTATCGATGTTGCAGTGATGTTTCAGCGATGATCAGCATCGATGTTGGCAGAAAGCGATGTCAAATTCAAGAGACATTTTCAGATCAAGGGTAATAGGACTTTAGATGAAAAATTACCTGAACACATAGGGTCGCAGGTAGCGTTTTTCAACAAAAATCGCAAATCGGGTGGAGTTTCTCACGCTGGATGCTTGATGCCAGAAAAGATGATGCACGCTTTTCTACTAAAGTTTTATTCTCAGATGAAGCCTGCTTTGCGAGAGAAGATGCCTTCAACACGCACAATTAGAATATTTGGTCATTCGAAAATCCCCACATCACTATCTCGTCGAACGTACAACACAAATTTGATAATAATATCTGGGCAGAGTCATCTATTTGGATCATATCTGCTGCCCGAATGCCTCAGTGGCACAAAGTACCTTGTTTTCTTCCAGCACTTTCCTCCGGATTTACTCCAGGGACAATTGTACACCAGAACATTTGGTTAATGCAAGATGGAACACCAGCACATTTTAGTTGCCTTCGTGAAGTTTAACGGCCTTCAATTCTGCAATGCTCATTAATGAATACTTGCTCGCTGCTTTTATTTTTATCAAACGCAAGAAAAATTTACGTACGAGAAGGCTTCTTCTCGATAATCTTGTTTCTAATCCTCTCATTCATAAGGTCATTCTCTTCGCCAGACTCATTGTCTTTTCGACATCTCTTTCTGGGATTTGCACTGAATAAACTTTACTTGATACCCAATGTTTTCTGGTAAATTTTCATCTACTTAACACCTATTATCCTTGCTCTGAATTTGTCTTTCGAATTTGAGAACGCTCTCTCCGAACATTGGTCTGATGTTGCAGCAATGTTTTCTAGTTCCCATTTAAATTTTTCTTGAATATCTATAAAACTCCCCAGTTCTCATACTACACGCTTATATCAAATTATAGAATATAAATTTCCTTACATTTTTAAGCTTTAATTTTTCTTTAAGTTTTAATATTTTTGCAAACATGGGTTCAAAAGTACTTTTTGTTATCACTCTATAACATAGCACATTTTCTACGTCTTTAAATTATTTTTATTAGATTTTCCCTTTGTACTCCTGAACAAATAATTTTCAGAAGCCCTTTAATTTGTTAAGGAATTTCATTATTGTACGATAAATTAAAGTAATTTATTATTTTTTGAAATTATAAAATTATTAAAGGAAAAAATGTTTTTAATTTTATTATTTTGAAATCATTTATAAATTTAACCATAAATATAAATATCTCATGCATTAAATTTCCATGCCCCCTATCTATATGTTACGTATTATATATTAATACTGTAAAATAAATGTATTGACGACATTCAAAATAATTTTCATCTAGAACTACACCGCTTAAAACAGACTTTGTTTCATTACTCGTGGAAACCTTGATACTAATGATTTCTATTTTAGGAATCATATTTGAATGTCTTATTAATAGGATAATTTTTTAAAAAATGATGAATGGAGATGGGAGACTATGACATTTTTTTGACATTATGGTTATTGATTGGGGATGGAACTCCCATTTTTGATTTCCTTCATTTTTCCACGAGATATTAAGAAGCATTATTTTATTTAAATATAAGTAATGCTTTTCTCAGTGAATTAAAATATTGGAGAAAATTCGATCTTCGAAAATTTTTTCCTCTTACGTTATGAATAGTGACCGAGGAAAACCTGATATATATTTCTAATTATTGCGATCATTTATGTATAAAACTTACTTTAATTATTTTTATTAGCATTTTAAATTTATGAAATTATATATTTTTCTGCAAATATTTCTGTAATTAAAAGTCAATTAAAAATTTAAAAACAAAAAAATTATAAAATAGAAAGCAAAATTAAATCATTAAGCTGATAATTTATAAATCATGATATTATAAAATTTTTTGAGTAAATAATTGTTACCGTCACAGTTTAGAGATAGTTTATCAATTGTGAATTAATTTAATTAAAATTTATCAATTGTGAAATTATCAGTTGAAATTATATTTTTTGATAATTTTAGGGTGGCTATTTTATCAATATCAGTTATTGAATAACATTTTAGCACAATTAACTTTTACCATGACTTCTAAGTGACATTCTTCTATTAGATTAAAAATTTCGGAAATTTTATTTATTAGAAGCTTTTCACTGAGCATTGAATTTAAAGATAATTTCTCTTAGCCAATATGAAATAATTCAGTTCTTGGTATCATGCACTCATGATAAAATGGAAAAAGAAAAGTTTCGGTTTGTGCAGTACATGTATTAATTATTGAATTATTATCCGAAGGCGTATAAAAATTATGTGTTATTAGATAAGTTAATCAAAAGTTTTTAAATAAAAAGAATAAAAATAAAGTATACATTAATGTAAGTAAAATGCTTCTTAACAATTTTACAAAGTAACGCATTAAATCAGAAGATCAAATGCTAGTGAGCGAGGTTATTAACTAAATGGTTTTATTTCATTTAAGACTTTTGGTAAAATCTTGGCAAAGGAAAAAATAATATCTAATTTTCACGAATGGGGTAAACACGGAGACAGTTAAACTGAATATTCAAAGTGATCACTTTATTCCTGCTGAAATATCTAATGTTTCATTCTTAAAAACACTTCTTATGGAAAAAGATATTCTAAAGGAAAAAATAAAACTTTTTCTTAGTGTTATTTGACAATCTACATTTCATATCAATACTTTAGAATTAGTTATGTCTAGTACAATATTAATCAAACACAAACATTTTAAATAAAAGATATTTCACTCTTTTGAGTGGAAAATTGAATTAAACTGATCGAATTTTTAATTTATATAATTGGTTTGGTTTCGATTAGTTTTTATAATTTAATCATTTATTCTTGTATATTTATTTGATTTCATTGTTTTAGATAGATTAACAGTCCTGCTGAAAGAAGATTATTTGAAAGAAGATTACGATATTCTACTGACATTGAAATAGTAATAATAATTTTCACGGCTTTACACTGTGCGCAGTTTTCGTTTTAGTAGTGTGTATTTTTTTTTTTTGTGTAAAATTTAGGTTATTTTATTTAACATGTCTACTAATATTTGAAAACCGGTTAATATTCTAACCTTTGAAATATTTCAGAGCTGTATTAAATTATATATATATTAATAAATTATATATAATATATGTATTAATAAATTATATGTAATTAAATATATATATATATATATATATATATATATATATATATATTTAAAACAATTTACAATCTAGAAATATGAATATATCTCTCTTAATAATTCTCTTGATATAAAATATCAAAGTTTGGAATTTTCTCGAAAATCATTTTCCAATGTAATATAAAATTGTATCTGGGCAAAATGCAACTGTAAATATCAATCAATGTGTCACATTTTTGTCTGCCTCAAGAGTGAATTTTTATAACTAATTTCCGAACTCTTCTATCAACACTCTACGTCAATGCATATTACAGAGGAGTGACATTACCCCTATAATACTAGCTTAAAATTCCTACCTTCTGTTAATGCCACTGTCTTCATATAATTATAGTGACATTTGTTAATTGGATGAACTAAGAACTTCAAGGACTCGAAACATTATTTTGTTCCATCTTTTAATGGAGACAGACAAAGAGTTTTAGAGCAACTGCTTTCATTGTTAACCAAGGAATTCTTTGAAAAATGAATCATGTCTAGTTATTCTTTGTGTGATGAAACAAAAGGGGAATGAAAAAAATATCCTTTACTGAAATGAAAAGGGAGTGTATCAGAGCTGCTCATCACCGGGAAAAGCAGTTTCAGGCTTCGAAAAATGCCAAATTAAAGTTCTCATTTTCTTCATCTTTTGTTTATATCTGCAGCACTGTTCTATTTGGGACAAGTTCACTTCTACATTACTTGTGTCGAAAATCCTAATAGGATCAAAAAATAAACGTTATAAGTAATAAATTACAATGGC
The DNA here is from genome assembly GCF_947563725.1 of Argiope bruennichi. Classification (NCBI taxonomy): domain Eukaryota; kingdom Metazoa; phylum Arthropoda; class Arachnida; order Araneae; family Araneidae; genus Argiope; species Argiope bruennichi. Next base: position 11,883,858 of record NC_079155.1, read on the forward strand.
GATGAAGTTATGTTGTGTTCCTCCTCTAAATTTTGGTGTTGTATCCTTTTAGAATATCCTTACAGATTAGTACTTATTAAAGTAATAATATTCCTTACATTTTCATGAGAAATAATCTGAGAATTAAAAGCATCTTGAATTGTGAAATTTGAAAATTCTTTTTGATCAGTAATCATATTTATATCAAATGCATTTATTATTGATTAGATTTTAATATTAAGCATCATCTTTATTCAAAATATTCATATATCAAAATATGTTAAAGAAATGGTTTTTAAAAAAATGATAAAGAAATGGAACAAATATCTGACTAGACTCATTTAAATGTAAACAGGCAAGTTGAGATCTACAAGGTGCTTATTCATGTGCTTTTGACTTATAACGTTTCGATTTTACAGACAAATTAATGTTTAACTGAATCGCTTATTTTATCAAACTAAATTGTATGACCTATGTTTGACAAATTACAATCCTCAATTATTGATATTTCCTGTGTTAAAATCCTTTGTCAAATTTCTCCCAAAAAATGTATAGATTAAAAATACGGAAATTGTAAAATTTCTTTATACCTAACCTAACAGATGATAATATTAAATAGATGTCTGACCATTTAAGCTGGACTTAACCACTTTAAATTCTTGAATAGAATTTCAATTTTTCTACATAAAACTCTTAAGGTTTGTTTTCCTCTATTTTGGTTTGATTGTATCTATAACCTCAATGGAGTATCTGATATCTGTCAGTAAATGATAGAATATGCACACCAAATCGCACTAAAATAGAATAGATTTTGCCACAATTTGCTCTGAACTGTGAAATTCTCTAATGTAACAAAACGACAAGACTTTGAAAAACATCTCTCTCTCTCTCTCTCTTTCACTCTCTCTCTTTATATATATATTAGCCGCCTTTATATATATATAACCAGTCAGTTCGCCAATCTTAATATTCGTTTAAATTTTAATAATTAAATAGCTTGAACCGGAGTTTACCCCCTTCTTCGCCAAGTTGCGATAACGCGTCAAAGCTAGCAATCTTTATTATGCACTATGATTGAACATCTGCTCCTTTGCTTTTGAACATTTCGCAAGGCCGTTGTTGGCGATTTTCAAAAATTTTGCCAAGCAGGGGGTTAAACTCCGGTCGTACCATTAAATATTTTACGCAATTCCAACTTTAATAGATTCTTCAGCCAAATATTTTAAAACTTCAAATTTTGATAGTCATATAACTCACTCATAATATTATAAAGGCCTTCAGTCATAACGTTATATGTATCTCTCTAATTTTCTGTTACCCCTCGTAGAATTTATGCTTTAAATTAAAGTGTAAATGATTAATCTGCAATTAATATAATAATATTTTTTTCTGAAACAAAGCATTTTTTTTAATAATATGATTACTGATAATAGTGTCACTGAGCGTTTAAACTTTATGGGCACTAAAGAATATCTTTCTCAATTTATGTAATATCTCAAGAATTTATCAACAAAATTTTCTCAGATTCATCATGAACAGATCTATTAATTAACAATGTTTCATTTTAAATGCATCAAACACTAAGAAAATAAATTGAATCGTTTAAAATAATCGGTCGAAAACAGGTTTAAAAAAACTACTTAAAAAATAATGTACTTAAAACTATAAGCATATACAAAAAAAAATATATAACTAACATAAATACAATTTAATTACAAAAGCAAGAAACTAACCTAAAAATAATTTGAATTATTTGAAACAGTTTAAAAAAACTACTTAAAAAACGATGCACTTAAAACTATAAGCATATTTTAAAAAATATAAAACTAAGATAAATACAATTTACTTACAAAAGCATGCAACTAACCTAAAAATAGTTTAAATCATCCGTTGATAACGGTTGTCATGGCAACAATCAGAACGCGCATGCGTGAATTTTCTTCGCCACTTACGGTAACGCAAATGCATGGATTTTTCTACGCCAGTTGGGGTAACGCTATGCAGATTCGACATTTTTAATTTCCTTTATTCTGTGTTATTTTAATTCAAAAGTACTTCAGAATGAATCTGAAACATGGATTAATTAACAATGTTTAATTTTAAATGCATAAAACATTAAGAAAATAAACAGAATCGTTTGAAATAATCCGCCGAAAAATGTTAACCCTAGACTCATTACTGTTGGGAGAAAAAAAAAAAGCCTTACTCATTTGGCGGTGGAGAAAATGGAAGATTTTTTTGGCAGGAAAGTTAGTTTTTAATTAATAATTAAAATTCTAATAAAAATTTCAAAAAATGGGACCCCAGGTGCACATTCCTGACCTCTAAGGTATACATGTACCAAATTTGATAGCTGTATGTCAAATGACCTGGCCTGTAGAGCGCCAACACACACACACACACACACACATTGAACTTTATTATAAGTATAGATATACAGGGTGGTTATAATTAAACTTCCCCTGTAAATAACATCATGCAACGCAAACGGGTGAACGGATTGCAGCGAAATCTGGTATATAGACTATAAACGAGATGCGTTCGCGGAATTTCGAAAAAAAAAGTTGAAAAATGTCCACCAGAGGCCGCCTTTTCAGGAAAAACATTAATTGTAACATAATAAATGACCAAAATGAAAACAAGAAACAATATTAATATTTTTTGACTACTTTCTCATCACCCTGTCATCGAACCATATTAAATAAAGATAAGAAAAAAATAACAGTACGCAGTTTGAGAAAAACAGTTCAGTTTGTAGAAACAAGAACAGATTAGGACGAAATTGCACAAGAGGAACAATTGTTAATCATGTCCAAGATGATGTAGAGAAAGGTGCTCCATGTGAACATCCTCATTCGCATACAAAATTTCGAGTCTATGTACAATGTTTTCAACAGCAGATCGTATCTGATCAGTTGTGATGATTCGCACATGAAGCGTTATGGAATTCTTTAAGTCATTCAATATAGCAACCCCATCGCAACAAGATACCGTCATCATTACAACTGGGAACATCGATATAAAACATACCAAAGACTGCAAGTGTTTCTTATCCTAACCTGCTTTACATAAAGCTTCCTCTTCTTCGCAATCAGGCAAAACTCGACATTTTTTTCCAAGATTTGGCAGCTTTTCCCAATTTTACATTTTATTACTCATAATTCTTGTTCTGGATTGTTAATACTGTTCATATATTCCCTTTTGGTCTGTTCAATTTGATGTTTTTCCGGAAAAGGCAACCTCTGGTGAACATTTTGGAACTAATTTGTTTTTCAAAATTCCGTAAGCGCATCTCATGTAAAGCCTATATACCAAATTACGCTGCAATCCGTTCACCCGTTTGCGTTGTAGGATGCTGTTTATAGGGGAAGTTTAATTATCTGTATATATATATATATATATATATATATATATATTGATATATTGAAAAACATCGTATAGAATCAATGAATCAATTTTATCAAATTGAATCAAAAATATTATTAAAATTACTGAAAAATTGTACGTAAATAAAATTGATATCAATAAAAAATATATTTTGAGTTTTAATATAATACAAAGACAAGTAAGACATTTGTCTCAAGAGATATGTCGATTGTCATTTGGGGACAGTTTAACTTTTGTTTTGCGTTCGATTAAGCTTTATGCTTGAAGCATATTTCTTGATTTCTTTTATACCTTCTTTCCTCTGACTGAATGCATTTCTAATAATATTTTGCACCTATATTAATTACATAAGTAAAGCTTTGTAGCCGTAAAAATGTTCAATGATGTTATCTTAAATTCATATGTTGATTTTGTTTACATTTGAATGTTGCCATTCAACAATATGTAATAACAATAACGCGCCATGTACGTTATTGTTTTATTTCTATGAATAATTTATTATTAATATCTTAATGAATATGCTGAGGTAACCACTTTCGGGCGTATGAAATAATTCATTTGTTCTAAATCGTTTGCGTTGCCGAAGTTTGAGCTGTTGGTCAATATAGACTTGTCCGATTAGATATTATAACATTCATTCTACTCATAATTATTAGTTCAGAAATGAGCATATGTAGGGAAATATTCGTCAGCGCATGCAAAACTTGAATCTCGCATAGACATGCCCGGCAATCCGTGCAGCCTGCTAAACTGTTCAAATATATTTCTCCGAATTCGGTCCAATTGAATTATTCGTTCCAAATAATTTCGTTTGTTCTTAATAAATTCGTTTAATAATTCACAACGATATGACTTTGAAATAAAGATAAATTAAGTTCAATTTCAATCTAATCCCTGCAATGTATTAGCAATCTAATCCCTGCAATGTATTAGCAATCTAATCCCTGCCAGAATTACTTGAATGATGGATGAGGCATGTATACGGTTTCAAAATCAGTGAATGTCTATCTATAACTAATTCAGTTTGGAAAGATTAAAATTTCAAAGATTCTAGAATAAAACTATTGAATTTGTTTCCATCATAGTACGATTTTCTAATTACTTAGATATTTCTAGAGATATTTCTTTCAAAAATAAGATTACATTTTTTTCCAAAGTATTATTTACATGAAACTTTATTATTTAATCTGCAAATAAAATAACTTTATTTTCTGAATATGGAAGGAAATGTCGTATAAAGAATATCTTTCGTGTCGAATGATATTTTTTATTTATTTCGTTAATGATTTGCTGTGATAGTTGTAATAAACTTGGAGCATAAAGAAAATAAAACAAACAATGAAGACTTGACAGTTCTTATTGATTTCATAGTAGCTATGAATAAAAAAAAACCAAAACATTAAATAATTTCCTCTGTAACTTGTATAATTATTTAATTTTAATTTTGCTTTTATTCCTTAGTTCATTTTTATGGCAACGGATGAATACATTTAACAAGCAACCTGAATGATGTTTAACTAATGATAATTGTTTCTCAATTTATATTAAAATACTTATTATTAAAATATATTTATTATTAAAATGTATTTATTATTAAAATATATTTATTATTAAGATGTATTTATTATTAAAATATATTAGTATTATTAAAATATTTTTTGTCTACTCTTTTTCTGAAATTTCCGTATTTGGTTTAAAAATTGGTTTGTCCTAAAATGAATTATGAGTTATTCTAAAGTAGAAAATTTCTAGGCAAGCCTATTTTTAATTTTCATTGTATAAACATACAGTTTATAACCAAGAAAATAACATATTAGATGAATTTTTTCTTTCTCTTCCATTTCACTGGAAGAAAGAACATTCAAATATCCTTTTCCTGTAAACACTTCCTAGCTTTCCTGTTAAAAAAACCTGTCTTCGCTCACCATGAAAAAACATGAATTAGAGAAAGATTAAAGCTAGTCCCATTGAAGCACGGGGAAACCAAATGATGGATGGCCTGGTAATTACTGAACTGAAAGGAAGTATCCAAATATTCCCACCGATCAATTCTTCAGCGGAATCGCCAGAAATCTTGGCAGCAACCGCCGAAAAAAAACATCGCATGTTTAAGGTGAGTAATATTCTTTCTTCTTGATTCTTTAAGACCATTTTAGCTCGGAACAATCAATGAGAGGAAAATCCGGGAATTTATGTCTATTAGGATGTAAAATACTTGATTGAAAGGAATTGATATTCTTGAGATTATAAATTTACCAGCTATATATTTCTTGAATAATTATAAATAAAAGTAGTCGATTGAAAGCTCTGTTAATTATTTCTTTCAATTTTAATCAGCTTTCTTTTTGCAAAATTTACCCTAATTAATTTCATTCTAGTTTGAGGGAATAAAAGGCATTTTGATGTTTTATAAATTTACAATTTTTGATCCATGAGGTTTAAAACCGTACTGCATATGCATTTTCAGCATATTTGCAGTAGTGAAAACCATTGAGCATCCATTCAACAAATTTCGGTGATATTTTTAAATTATCGTAGATTGAAATAACAGAAATGTTTAAAACTAATGCTTGATTATTATATTTTTCAGGAATTTTAATAGAAGGAATTTTCCGATACTTGCCACAAATTACAACTCAACGCTTTCTCGGCTATTATCTTTTTTATTCATACAACTGGAAATATTATCTTTAAACACTCACAATCGATGAACTACAAGGAACTTTTAATCTTTGCTATTCTGATTTAACAAAATGCGATTCAAAAGACAGCAAACGAATGGAACAAAATTTAAAATATATGTTTTATTTTTGTAATAACGAGCTGGCAAATTAAAAAAAAAATAATTGAACTATATTGGTGAAAATAGCATCAGTAGAGAACCAATACGATCAAGACTTTTTATATATCAAATTAAGAAAATGAATAACATTTGACCAGTTGCTTTTATTCAATTAAAAAATAGTACATAGCTTGTAAATGGTCCTCTTACATAATTAAGGTAAAAAAAAGTTTATTTAGACAATACTTTGATTCTTTTTTGATAATTTTAATAATTTTGATGATTAATATTTAGGTAATTCCCTATCATTACTTTTAAACCAAAATTTTTCACTTTCTCATAAACAAAAGAAAATATTACAATGAATTGAAAATTTGACCACGAGATTTTGATGAATCGTAATGTTTTAGACTCCTTCTTTTTCAAATTATGATTGCTTGTGATTACGATGGTATGAAGACACAATGACTAATGAAATTTGGTTAGTTGAATTCACACTACATTTGCAAATTTCATTCAATTACTTTAAGAAATTCCTATCGACGTAATCCGGTCGCTAGTGTTCTTGTGAAGATTGTATCTAAAAAAACTGGAATAGCTAGATGGATTAAATTTGTCGAAAAAATTGTAAATATGTATCAAATTTTGAACTAAATCCTTCAGCGACTTAATTAAGTTTTAGTCTACATATTCATGTACGGTGAACGCGATAAGGAACACAACTACCTGGATAAAAGAATTGCGGATCTTGATTTGTAATCAGAAGCTCGAATTTTTGAATATTTGATTCTAGTCGGCTGAAAAAATTGCATTGAAATGCATATTAGGCTTTCTCTTTATTCAGTAGAACCTTAATTGTCCAGAAACAATGAAATTTTCTGAGAAAATGCAACAGTGTTTTTATTTTTTAAAATTGAAGTGTAATAATTTTTCATAAAAGTTTGTCAAGTAGAATTTAGTTAAGAATTTTACAATGCCAAGTTTATTAGAAGCACCTACCTCTCAAAGTAAAGAAAGAATAATCAAGTTGATAATGAATTTGGTGATACATTTGAAGGCATAAACGGATGCGAAAACATTGCTCAAGATGGTGGTCTTATGAATGGATAAATGTAAAATTTGTGAATGAAATTCTGAAATGCTGTGACTAATCGATTTTCAAATTTATAAAAATTATGAAAATAAAGTTCATGAAAACGTGTTTATTTTCAAAAAATACGTATTAAAATATGAAATGGTAGTAATCTCAATTTTTTTTTATTTGTAAATAAACAAATAGTTTTGGAAAATTTTATTGAAATAATAGAAGCCATGAATTAAAATTTACTTTCTGTTCATTTCAGATTGCGGAAGTTAATTAAAGTTTAAATCACCTGGGATAAATGATATTCTACTTTTATTAAGCAGAGAAATCGCCTTATTTTGTCACTATAAAACATGCCCATTTATGTTGTCTGAATTCCGCATGAGGATTATTACAGAAAGAATAAAATAGACTGGTGAATCCATGAATTTCGATATTTTTTGGCGGTATTTTGAGAGTAAACTGATTTTTGTGCTTTCAGTTAATTTATCAAGAACAATATACTTGAACTAACTAAAAGTCAAATAATTTATTCTTTAAATATTAGATTTTTCTTACGATTTTTCTCATGTGTTCTAACCTATGAATTTTTATAATAATTGTTTTAAAGTTTCCAGATAGATTTCTTTAAGTGGTTGTCTTGTTGAATATTTCGACTGTTATTTAACGGTGCTTGTTCAATTCCTTTTATAAATCAAAATATAAAAATCAAATGGATTTGTGCATATTTTATAATCCGATTAGAATCTTGGTCATCAATTACAGATTCGAATGATACTGTAATTGTTGTTTCAGTCATTTTGAGAGTAAATGTGAAAAAGAAATGTTTTTAAATTTCATATTCTTGCTGAATTATTTTTATAAAGCTGTAATTTTATTTTTATGCTCTCTAAACTGACATCCCTTCCAAAACTTGTTCAATTTTCAGAACATTAAGAATATTTCCTTCGTCAACTTATCGTTACATTCCTTTCTAAAGACTTTTTTAGACTGAAAAATTGTCGTCTAAACGTCAGATGCTGATAATGGTATTAAGAGCGGTATATAGTTTCTTTCATAAGTACCTTCCTTTAATTTTTTTTGAAATTTTAAGCCAAGAAGTGTTTTTTAATGCTTCTTTCTTAGTGACTGTGAAAATGTGAATGATCTCTCGTGGCATCAATTTTCTCCACAACCCGATTTGGGTTGGGACTCTCAATGTGAGAAATATTTATGTGCTGGATTATTCAGGAAAGTCATTCTTTGTAAAATTATTTTAGACAGACCTAATGTCATTTTTATATAGAATTGATGGTCGTAAATTACCATGAAATAATTACAGAAATAGTAAAAATATCAGACAAGCAAAGTAGGCAGCTGACTAAGGTCATCATATCTTTAGGAGCCTGGATGTTTATTTTGCGGTATTTTTAAGGTAATTTACTTTTCTTACTTTATTCGATTTACAGAGAATTATGTACTAAAATTGTTCAAATTAAAATTAAGTATTGTTCATTATTCCGTTATACGAACATTAAGATTATTTTGTATTTTCAAAGTCGTTTATTAAACAATGAGATTAAACATTTTTGCATAGTTTTGACTCTTTAGTTAACGACCATTGTAACCTTTATTTTAGAATATTTAGATCAGTACGAAATAGGAAATCAATAAATTTTGTTAAAAATTATTTAAAAATTTTCTTATCGATAGATGATAAATTGAAAGTAATATTACAATGAATTTTGAATATACAAGGAGTTCCGCAAGGTATTCAGCTTCTAATATTTATAAATTCGGATAGAATACGTCGAGACTAGTATTTTGATGTATAACGTGTGTGGTCCCCGAATATAACCATTGTCTAATTAAAGCGTGAAGCTTGTGTAATGAAAACTTCAAGAAATGTGAAATAAACCTAGTCAATTTCAATACAACAGTTTTTGAAAATGTCGGCCATTCGAGCAAATAAAATGGCAGAATCTGAAAGTTCGCAATTGTTTTCTGCAAAACTTCTGTTCTAATTTCGTTTAACTCGGTTTCAATTTCTGCTTTCAAGTCGTCCGATGTTGAGGGATGGTGAGATATACTGTGTTTTTCAGACGTCCCCATAAAAAAAGTTGCATAGGTTAAAATCCGGGGAGTGACATGGCCACTCTATACTATTGCCTGTTTTTGTAATGTAATCCAACCTCATAAGACTGCCGTGAAAATATTCTGCTAAGAGATCGGAGTTTCGCTGACTGACACCACTCATGACACCGTCATTCAACAAGTCACCATAAGATTCACTAGTGACACTTTCGATAAACAAAAAATTGACCCAATAATGCATTCGCCAGATAACGTACACAAAATTGTGAGCCTAATTAATTCTACTGGGCAAACTATTGCATGATGAGGATTTTCAGTGACACAGAACCTCAAGTTCTGTTTATTAATTTATCCTTGGAATTGGAAGTTGTTATTGTTATTTATGGAACTTTAAAAGCCCGCTGACAGATCTGCAGCAATTTAAGCCGAGTGATTGTCTCTTGTTTTTTCAGTAGCGCGGAAAGGGAAATGTACCTCGTCACTGAATTAGATCCGATTAAAATTAATTCCGCCACATACAGCCTTGCTAATCATCGCGTTTGCAAAATCAAACCGCCTTAAATCATCCAAATCGATTAATGGTTGATTCATTTGAATTTTGTAATGGAACAGAGCCGCAATCTTTCCTCATTATTCGATGCACCCTTGCTTTTTGGTCATTTCGAGTTGTCGTGCCACCTGTTTACCGAAGTTGATGGACTTTTTTCACCCACTTCTTTCTTTTTCTGATCATTAGCTTCCGTTCTTGCACGCATCTCCTTTTCCCACATAGCTCATTGTCCAACACAATGCCGGTGTCCTTAAATCTTTTGTACGTTCTTTTGATCGTCATGCCATTTATATTGTGATAATTGCCGATTTTTTTATTTCAACACAGCCGCTGGTGATTGCAATTCATGATAAGTCAGCACCGTGAAAACACATGCTCAATCGAATATTTGCTCATTTCAGAACCACAATGATTATGTACAGTAAACAGTAATTTCGAAATTAGTAACGCCCGTCTCATTTTCAACAAACCTGCTTTCTAGCATTATAGGTCGCGGGAGGAGTTTGTATATTCACTTGCAGGCACTCTTTTTCCCTCATTAGTTGCCACAAATTTGCATAGTCACCTAGGAAAGTTTCCATGTTGTGCAATCGTCTTATTCATCGTAATTTGGACTAGAAACTTTCAGATTCGCAATTAATGTTCTTCGTGTAATTAGACTATGATGCCATATTCGAGGACTCCACATGTTTACATCAAAATTACTCGTCTTAGCCAGCTCTATCTGAATCGGTAAATATTGGATATAGCATACCTTATGGGGCACCTAGTAATTTTCCTGTGCTGTTATTTTCATCGTAAGAATGAGTTTTACAGATAACTCAAACGAATGTTATACGTGACTGAATCTGTTGGACTTTCTCATTGCACAGCCCAAATACCGGATTTTTAGATGTTTTCGGACATGGCATTGCACATTTTATTTCTTGTAATTAGAACATTTGTGATTTAAAATTGCGTACGTAGAAACGGAATTGAAATTTAAAAAAAAGTTATCGGATCGGAGAGTCTAGCACTCCCCATTAGATCTCCAATTGAAGTATAAATTAATCCCAATTTGAAGTATTCCCAATTAAATTAATGTTAAGGACTTCACAATTAATGAATTTTTTTTTCATTTATAGAAGACAATAGATTTAGAAATTATTTGCATTAACTTAGAAATAATTTAATTTCCAAAGTATTCTTATTTTTTATCTTTATTTAAATTTCCATGATGATGAATTGCGACATGTTGAATATAAATTTAATGAAATATTTCAAAAGTAAACACTGAATATTTAAATACCTCGTATTTAGGTGCGTTAATGTCTCATTTCTAAAGCTACATCAAGACTATTTGTTAATAACTTGTGAATGAGTAACCTGAAGTAGGGATGACGAATATTTTAAGAGCAGTTATTACGTAACCAATATCAAAAAGTCACAAATACAAGTGATCAATACTTTTCAAAGAGGGGTGTGATTCAAATCCTTGATACGAGCTTACTGATGATATTTCGATTACAGGTTTTGGATCACGATAGAAAGTAAAAATCGATACGATATCACTGAAATTTGCCGGAGCGGTGACTTCACAGGAAAGTAACAATCGATACAATCTGTCCAATGGAAGCTCTCGAAAGAAATCTGTGATTGGATTGAAAAGTGAACGGAACGGTTATTGGAATTATCGTATCGTATCATTGAATTGCATATCATTGAAATTGATCGGAGCGGTGATTTCACCGGAAAGTGCGACGCTTCACTGGAAAGTGCGAAGTCACCGCTACACTTTACGGGAGTGACCGATATTCGTATTTGATGATGCACTATTCCATACAGATCATTTTTAATTGCTCGTGACATGATTGACTGCTGGCGCCATCTATTGGTAGAATATAGGACTAAAGTAAACATTTTAAAGAAATGACATATATTTTTAACTCACCTTTTCCAGAAAATGGTTCAATCTAATAAATAAATTAAATAAATAGTTTTGAGAAAAAAATAAAATTTAAGAAGTAAGCTGAAACAGATAAATTAATTAAATCACACTTTACTTAAATTAGTAAATTAAGTATTAATTACAATTAATAAATTTTATATTTAATATTAAGTAATAATTTTTAATTAATAATATGATTGAAATAACAGATATTTGGAACGCATATTTAAAAATAACAATAGCAATATTATTTGTTATTCAAAAAATCGTGGATTAAGCATCTCTAACCTGAAGTGAGATGAATTTGAGAACCATCATTAAAATATGTAATGATTTAATGCAAGCAAATTAAAAGGAAAGAGTTTGAATCCCAAGGTGCGTTCCATTGAATTGGGATGAATTTATTTATTTTCTCCTGAAATTTTTATAGCAAGAGTGGCTTATTACTCTGTCTATTTAGAATTCAAATATATTCAGAATATCAGTAAAAATTATTGAATCTATGTTTTGTAAAAGATACTCAAAGGGGAAATTAAAAATAAGTGTTTTAAAATATAAGATTTGTTTTCATAAAGCAAAGAAGTGAAATTTAGAAATATTAACTAAAGAATTGAGAGAAAATGTGAATGACAGCTATAAAATGAGGACTTGTAAAAGATGATTTTGACCAGCAAAGAGCAATGGCGGCTTCAAAGAATGATTGAAAGGATAATAAAAGAAGTGAAACGGAAAGAATGAAATTTGCTCAGAGAAAATGAGCGCCTGTCCCAAACTGGAATTGAAAAGCGTAGGCGAAGGAAAGGGTACAAAGGAACGAAATCGAAAGAATGAGATGGAATTTCAACTTTAAATATTATGGAAGCAGGAGACATATTTACCATTTTCGTCGTCAGTCTAAATGTTAGTAGTACAGAAACGAAGCCATCATTTCATGCAAAAATTTAATTTCAACGAAAATGATGCACGTTTATATTTAACAATATTTAAACGTTTCAGCAATAATATAATTATGCTAGATGATACTTGGTTTGTTCATTTTCGTGACTTATTGCCATATGACGTCTGTCATTTAATCGCTAGATAAATGGATGAAATTGCAAATAATTATAAAGAAATCAAAAAGATCTTGTTAAGACGAATTAATACCAAAAGTGTTCGCTTATAGTATTTCATAGTTAATATGTAAATATCCAATGGAAAAAGAAATTGAATACGAGTTAAGTTTATTTTAGTGAATAGATAAATGAAATTAAAATAGGTAATTTCAAGATTGGACGGACTTTAATGAAGTATTAGATAAAACAGGTCTCAAATGGTAAGATGTCCTTTCATTGATGATTGAATAAGTTGATTTTAACAGTTCAAAAACTCAATGATTAAAATATGATGCGATCAATTTTTAAAAATAAACAACAATTTTTAAAAATGGCATTTGCATGATTGATTGCACTATTTTAATTCGACTCAAGGAGAATTCAAGAATCAGTAAAACCGATAAACTATTTACGGAAACAGCGCCAATGATTAAATTAAAAGAGATTTACTAAGAATAAAACATGATCAACTGAACAAAGAAATATTTGATGATCAACGAAGAACATTAACATTAGCATGCAATTGCACTGGCTAAAACATATGTCAGACTTTATACAGCCTCTTACACCAGCCTGCAACAATTTCTTGTTTTAAAAGTGATATTTGTTTTTTATGTATTTTCGAATGCTTATTTCAAAAATAACATCAGTTTTTACGTATCACCTACAGTTTTTTTTAAAAGTAAATTTTTTAAATAAGTAAAAATACACAGATTTTTTGTGATTTGAATAGGATAAATTAATAAAGTATGTATGTTTGTTTATAAGTATGTATGTATGTATGTTTATTTATTTAAATAAATTCTGAAAACCTCTTACTTCATTGAAATTAAATAATACATTTATATTGAATAAATACTTATAATTATATTTAAAAAAAAACTTTTATTTTAAAATTCAAAACATAGATGGAAGTTGGATTTCACCGTGAAAAATGAAGTACCTGAAAAATTTAATAAAGCCGAATCAAATGACTTAATTCGTGATTTAGGTTTAACTAAAGCAAATGCAGAATTATTAGGCTCTCGGTTAAAAAAGAAAAATTTATTAACGTCACATACGTCGTTTAGTTGATACAGGAATCGAGAAAAGCAATTTGTATCATTTTTCAAATCTGATAACTTCTTGGTTTATTGTGCTGACATACCTGGTTTGTTACATGGATTAGAAGATAATATTCCTTATAATCCGAATGATTGGCTACTATTTATAGATTCCTCAAAGAGGAGTCTAAAAGTAGTTTTATTGCATGACGAATTTAAACTTGCATCAGTTCCAGTTGCACATTCCGTTTTCATGAAAGAAACATATGAAAATATGGAGATGCTTCTCACTAAAATAAAATACACTGAACGCAAGTGGGCAATATGTGGTGACTTAAAAGTTATAGGTCTGCTTCTCGGGCAACAAAGTGGATTTACTAAATTTCCGTGCTTTATTTGTGAATGGGATAGCAGGGACAGAGAAAGTCATTGGATAAAAAAGATATGGCCGAAGAGAGAAGAATGGATTCCTGGTAAGAAGAATATTTTAAATGAATATTTAATAGATCCACAAAATATTTTATTGCCCCCACTTCACATAAAATTCGGACTCATAAAGCAGTTTGTGAAAGTTTTGGATAAAGGTGGAAAATATTTTGAGTATCTTATACAGAAGTTCAAAAAATTGTCTAGCGCTAAAATTAAAGAAGGTATATTTGATGGAACGCAAATAAAGAAATTAGTTAAAGATTCCAATTTTGAACAATGTATGACAAATAGAGAGAAGCAAGCTTGGGTTGCATTTAAGGATGTCGTAGAAGATTTTTTGGGAAATGAGAGTAAAGAAAATTACAAAGAACTTGTAACTGAGTTATTACATACTTATCATCTTTTGGGGTGCAATATGAGCATTAAAATTCACTTCCTTCACTCACATTTGGAATACTTCCCAGACAATTTAGGAAAAATGAGTGACGAGCAAGGTGAAAGATTCCACCAGGATATAAAAGAGATGGAACGCAGATATCAAGAGCGGTGGGATGTTAACATGATGGCCGATTACTGTTGGTCTTTAAAAAGAGACAGTGATGTGGACCATAAACGAAAAACCCGAAAAAGAAGCTTCTTGACTTCAAGAAAAACACAAAAGTTATCTTAATATTGTAAATGAACAGCATTATTGTGTTTAGTTAATAGTAACTACAATTGCAACTGTATGCATTATACTGCACTTTGCTAATTTTTTCATCGTCATTTGTAAAAAATCCTTACGTGTTACATAAAATTTAGTTTGCATTTTGGAATGACATCATAATTGCTGATATAAATCAATTAAAATTTTACAAACAAAAAAAAATTCTTTTTTTTTTTTGCAGGCTGGTGTTATCCGTGATGCCAAATTCCGTTGAAAATTCATCACTCGTAAGGAAAGAGGTTAATCAAAATACTTTAACTGTAATTATTTTGGACAAATTTCAAGGGACTGCGTATTATAGAAACAGTTATAATACGCCGAAAATAGAATAATTTTGGCCTATCTTAGCCTTTATATAGCTCTTATCCATGATGCTACATTCCGTTGAAGATTCATCACTCGTAATGAAAGAGGTTAACCAAAATATTTCAACTATAATCATTTTGGACACATTTCAAGTGACTGCATATTATAGAAACAGTTATAACAGGCCGAAAATAGAATACATTTGGCTTAAAGTTAAAATTTCTTCTGAAATGAAATTCTAGAACTGAAAATGTTTTAAAAGAATAAATGTATATTTATTAGTAAAATTAACTAAAATTTAGAAGAATGCATATTAAATAAAGAAAATATTAATAGTAATAATGGCATTTAGGCTTTAATTGTTATAAAATATTCTCAATGTATATTAAGGATTTCTTTTGCCTAGAATCTTAATGTGAAACTTACGCCTACTTTTATTGAATTTTGCAGTTTGAGAGATCAAAAGTTACAGTAATAATCTCTATAGGAAGTATTCAAGCCGATATTAATGTTAAAAATGCAAAAAAGCAAGACATAAGTGCAGAGATGTTCTCTGATAATCATCACCATCAGATATCCCAATCATCAGTCGACCGTTATATACTTAATGATTGAAATTTGATGATTGGAGCAATATTCAAAGTAAAACTAAAAATATTTTTATGCTTGTTTTCTTACAGGATTCTTTTCTTATAGAATAGGACAGAATTTTTAAAGTAACAAACTGATATTTGAATTTTGTTATGTTAATTCTATTCTCTTTATTAGGTAAGTAACCCATTCGAATCGACTCAAGTATTAACATCATAGTGCAATTAAAAACACAATCCATCATCTGTCTTTTAATTTTTGCCTGTTATAATTTCTATATATTCCTCATATGAACTAAAAATATTTTTTAAAAATTTTTCTTCTTCAGTCTTAAAAATAGAAGTAAATAACACGATTTTAGTATTTAATAAAAGAATGAAAACAGTTTTAATGTAAATGTAACAATTAAATCTTTGAAAAAAATGTATGTAAATAATATTTTTTCAAAAATAATTGACAAAAATTAGAAAACAATTAAATTAGTATCAATTAAATTAACAATTAAATTAGTATCGTTAAAAGGCTAAGATTTTACATTCTAAAATCAGCAACAATCAGTTTTTTGAAATAACATTTTCGAAAGTTATGATGAAAAGATGTTAAAATTTCCCTTAATTTTTAAACCATTAAAATTATAAGGAAAAATATGAAATCGCTACGAGGTGCACATTCCTATCTTCCAAAGTATATGCGTTCCAGGTTTGGTAGGTCTGCTTTTTAGATGTGATGTAGAAGCACACATTCATTCGCACAAACATTTTTATAATAAATTGAGACATACGTGCATTAAAGTGGAACGAAAACGGCCTTTATTTTTTTTTTTTAGATTATAATTGTGTAATGGTGAAGGAATGTTGACTTTTAGGTACTATAAGAATATAAAATAATTTGGTTACTTTATTATATCATCTTGAGGTGCAGCAAAGATCTTAAAAATTGAAAAAAAAATTGTAGAAATTTTAAAATGGACCCTTAATTTTTTTTAGATTTTAGTTTGGTAATAGTGGACGAAAGTTGCCTTTTAGGTTGAGAAAGAATAAATGAAAATTTTGTTGCATTGCTACAATATCTTGAGGTTGCAGCAAAGAGCTTAAATTCTGTAAAAAAAAAAATTCAAAAATTATAAAGTTTGAGAAAAAAAAATTATGAATTTTTCCAAATTATTATGTTACAAAAAATGGTTTATAATACATTTACAAGCATTACAATTGGAAAAAAAATTATTAAAAATTCATGTCAATTTTGTCAATTTAATGTCAAATTTTGTACTTCTTTCTTCTATATGGTCAATGATAATAAATGTTAATTCTGTAAAATATTTGTTTCTATTTCATTACCACATTATACTATTATTTTCTGTATCAAATTTTGGCATATTCACCCGCGAGTCAATTTTTGCTCTTATGTATCATTCTCTTGCGAATGAACCACAGACAATTTGAGCCGATTCGATCACCGATTTGATAGCTCTTTCCACAGCTAGCCTGTGACAAGGAAGAAGGGGAAAGTCGATAACCGGGTCCACTATACTATTTGGTTCAGCTTCAGATGCCTTCTAATTTTCATCCAGTCTATTACATTTATTTCGTTTTCTTCTGTGATGAAAGCCAAGTCCTGTAAGCAGCACTAGCTATAGCTAGCTCTATCAGAGATTCTGATATTGGCAGCAAGGGAAATTGATACGCATTTGATACGCATCGAGTACGCATTGAAGCAACAAATGTCATATTAATACGCATTTGAGTGCTTCATTCAGTTTTGAAGAGTGGCCTGATAGATTTGTCTCTTCTTCCATGTTTGAAGGATTGGTTGGTTTGCCTCTTCTTGTAAAGAACGGTCTTGTTCTTTAGCGCCGTCATTGTCGCCAGTGACCGTTTCTGACACGCTAGAATTTTTTTTTGTCTGCTCTTGATTAAACTAAATTATTCTCTGTAGCTCTTTACTTTATCTTGCTTATTACTTCCTCAAAGAACTTGTGGTAGCCATATCAATATTACCTATAATCATTTTCCTGTTAGAGCGTTGATTGTTTAGAAACTCTTGTTCCATAATTGGTCCTTTTTTTTTCTTCATTATACAAGTACAAGTATTAAAATTTAGACACTTACTGCTGCCAGATCAAATAAAATTTTTGCTTCTTCTCTAAATTTTTTATGATTGGAATCAAAATTATTTCATCCTTTTCTGCTTTTAGACTTCAATTAATTCTTGTATTTAACATGATAAGATTTTACCATTTGTAAAATTATTTTGTAAGAAACATCAGGAATATAAACTGTTGGCCATATTTGTTCTATTTTGGAACTAAAATATAACCTGTTTCACTTACAGAAGAATCATACTCTGAAGCAATTTTGAGCTTGTATATTTTACATTACATTATGTACCGGCACTTCATAACAGATACGCAAGTACGCAGATCAACTTCAAGAAAATCACTAAATTTCTCAAAAATAAGTCATTTTAACATTTGTCTTGTCTTCACTAATTTAAACTGAGCGATTTTTACTGAACTGAGCTCGGCAAAGCTACTGACATTGCACCACCTCTGACGTTGTCACTGTGTCACGGAACGCACCCAAATTTCCGCCTCCTTTCAGTAACATTAGCTCCGGCGATGACTCAGTTTCCTGGATATCATGCCAATGCAATTGCCAAACTGTTTTTATATTTCTATTCATATTATAACGCCTGTATAAAACATTTTTTTTTCAGAATCGAAAAGCGCAAAAACTTTGAAAAAGTTTCAAAAAGTGTGTTTTTATGAAAGTTTAACGTCCTTGCACCTCAAGACGTACTCCAATATTTTTCATATATTTAATTTATTTTATCTACACCATATGGCAATTTTTCCCCGCTATTACAAATTAAAAATCAAAACTTGATTTTTTCGTTCCACCCAAACGTACATATATAGTTTCTATAAACTTACATATATACATCTTAAATTTAAAGAAAATAATTTAATTTACAAAAAATTAAAGTATCCAATTAGATTTCAGAAGTGTTTAATTCTATTTAAAATATTTATTTCTTATTTTTCTCTCTTGGTTATTTGAAACATTCTTTGATGATATTGCAGATGAATCTCTCCGAATATTCACGCTGTCTTTTTAAATTTCATTGGCAATTTTCCAATTCATATATAAAGTTTTTATTTCAGAATTTTCTACTTTGTTTGAATAATTTTTTGTGTGTTTAATTTCTCCCATATTTGAAGAAAATTTCAAGATCTTAGCATGAAATGAAGTGAATTAGTTGAGTTTTTGAAATTAAATGTTTTGAAGTTGTTTTCTGCGATGCAGAAATATATAAAAACTACAAAGTTGATATGGTATACTTCTTTTATAATATACGTTGCATCAAGTAATTATTTTTGAAACATTTTGAAACAAAGATAAAACCATCATCCTTTTCTTTTTTTTATTAAATTCATCTAAAAGTATAATTTTTCTTGTAAACAATAATATTTCTTAATAATGAAATAATACAAAATTATTTGTGAGTATGAAAACTGAATGGTTCCATTTACAAAGATTCCTTTCACAGCGGAAATAAATTTATAAATAAAGTTTTGTCTTTGAATGCACTTATTTATAGAATAATATTTAAGGTTTACAGTGCATTAATTATAACTAATACGTCGTAAACTTGTATTTATTTTAGTATGTATAATTTAATTTGAATTTGAGTTTCTAAATGTTCATTGTTTTTGTAGCATATATTTAATTTCAGATTAGAATAGTTGAATAAAAAATTAATTTTAGAGTGGAATTGTATAACATAATAATTAGTTGTTAAACAAAATAATTGTTAAAGTAATGAGTAAGAGGAAAATGTTATACATGATAATAGAATTATTTCCAAAAAAAATTATTATTTTTTTACTTATTTAAAGAAAAATTCAACCTCACATAACCATGGTTATTGTGATAGATCTGATTATTGTAATAAAAAAGTCATTACTAAGGGCACATCGAATAACAGCTACGATGTTTGGTTCAGCATTTTTATACCAGGAGTTTTTTTTCCCCTTTTCCCTTCAGATTGCATTAATCTGCATCAAAAGTTAGTTCTATTGATTGAGAAAAAAAATCAGGGAATACAGAACTTTAATTTTAAGACAAAATATTTTTGAGCCATTATTTTTCTTTCTTCTATTTACAGATCTCTAAATATCCGTTTTCCGAAACATAGACTATAAATTAGAAACAAATCAGATCTCGTATTAATAACATACGTGTTGGAGAAATAAACAGAAAACATGTATGATTATTGATCGAAAAAATTCAGAAGATTAAACTACTTAATATTCATTTTTTTCTTTACGTTTCCTGTTTTTAAAATGTAAATCCGTGGCAAACGAAGCCATATTCAGGAAGGGAAATTCAGAAAAGATATACAAGAAAACTGATTCAAGGATCCAATGACAATTCAAGCATTCCCCATGAAACTCACATATTTTCTAAAATCCTGATGTTTTTTTCCAAACACACGCAAATCCTCTTATCCTATTAGCATTTCTTTGCTTTTCTTCTCAAGAAACAAGTTTCTGCATAAACAACAGATGCAGAAGGGAGGACGAATGTGTAAGCTTCTATCACACCCCTGGGATCTCAAATGATGGATGGCTTAGTAATTATTGAAGGGTTCGATTGCAAAAGAGTATCTAGTCCCAAGCCAGTCAGGTCTTCTGTGTTCTGAAGAGACCGCCAAAGTGGAAACAAATGCATGTTTAAGTTGAGTAATGTTCTTGCTGCTTGACATCTTAACACGCTTTTGGTTTTGAACAATTAGTAAAAAAGATTACTCTTGGAGTCTTTTTGATGGAATATATATTGCCAAGTTTTCGCTGTTGTCATCAGTTACTTTATAATTTAAATAAAAGCATGGTGCGATTACTTAAAGATTCTGGTGTTTAATTTAAAAATGTAATCTGGTTTCAAATTTACTTCTTGTATATATAATTCAATTCTAATTAGAAAACAAATGAAATCTATCTATTTTTATGTTACTTTTCTATGCAATTCTGTCAGCGAAATACAAATCCTCCAAAAGTTCAAAAGCTGTTTCTTTGGTGGCCATTTATATTATTTACTAGTTCTAATATCCAGCGTTTATTCGAAATGAAATTATTGTTATTGATTCTTAATTATTTTACTTCACTTAATTATTTCAATTCGCATTAATTATATAATTATTGTGCGTAAACACTTCATTTAACGTTCCTTTATTATTAGTTAATGGATAATGTTAGTAAATGGATACTCACAAATGATATTATTAAAAGTTGAGGTTAAATACACGCTGCAAATAGAAAATTAAAATATATATGGTATTAGCTGTCTTTGGAATATGGAGCTGTCTCTAAACTAATGATTTTAATATTATGGCATATAATGTGATATATAATATATATAATATTTTGAATTTAAAGTATATTTATTATTAAATAATATGAAATGAAATACATTTTGGTGACAAAAGTCATGGGACAACAATAGGCTAAAACTATGTACAGTATTTCTCAATTTATAGTTTCGAGTAAGTGTGCGGCAAAGAACATATTATTTTTCTAAAGAAACAATTCTATGACATGGCAAAAATGAAAAAAAAATACCTTGAGTATTTTTATCACGTTTCTCAAAAAGTTGGCAATTACTCAAAGAGAAAGTATTTGTTTAAAACTTATCATAAATTTCCTTTCTAACCTTTCGAAAAGAAAACTGAAAAAAAAAAGTTTCATTGCCCATATAGATACATACATTAGTTTAGTTGAAAGTTCAAGAATACTTGAAAATATTTTAAATGAAAAATATTTTAGAATTCTTGAGCAAATATCATTTATAATTTATGCGTTAGTCCATGCTTTGATTGTTAATATTCCTTAGGTGATTTTTGATTAAATTGTTTTTGAAGAATTCTTAAATTAGAATGCTCCGGAGAGAACAATTTTAGCTTTTGTCTTTGTTATATTTGCCCCAATCAATGGTTAGAAGTATATATTACCGGTACGGCAATTGAATCTCTTAGAGGGAAATGAATAAAGAAAATATTCTTTAAATATTCAGATAAGAAACATTCGTATAAAGAGAAAAAAAAAACATGATAACAAAATAATAATTTTGCTGAAATGCATCTGAGATTAAGGCTTACACATTTATATAAAACGAATTTCAATAAAATTTACTTATTTCATTAATTCAGCATTAATTAATTTATATCTAATTTAAATTTTGCATTTTTATTTAAAAGAGGCATGTCTAAATAGTAACTTTTCTCTTAAGTAAATTAAGGCTGAGAGATAGAAATATATTTATCTTGGAAGTTTGTGTCCCAATTATTTTTCTCTTTTACAACTAGGAATAATTTTGGAACTCCTTTCTTCAACGATAAAAATATTCTTAGAAATCTTAAGAATTACATGGGCTTTCTAAAAATACCTTAAGCCCTCTTTCATCCTTCAGTTTCAAATAACTATAATTTACTGCGAAAGTACTTTAACATGAAGACATCCTTTGAGAGTTAAAAAGTAACACACTTTGTTCTCTTTCATAACTAGGGCAACCCTCCAAAGATTTTCGAACTACTGTTTTCCTCGCTAACAAAGGATCTTTCAGAAATTGAAACCGACCCCGTAACATTTTGTGTAAAGAGACAAAGGATTAGGAGAAGGATGAAAAAAAATCTTGTTTCGTTTTCTAAAATGAAAAGGGAGGGTTTAAGAGCCACCGATCATGGTGCTAAACGGTGTCAGACGGTGAAAACGTCAACCTTTATTGTTGAGAAGAGCGTTCCTTTATCTTTTGTTTTGAAAATCTTTTGTGAATTTCTACATTCCCTATCCTATTTAAGACAATTTGTCTTGAACTTAGAATATTGCTTAGATGGTATGGTATGGGATTTTTGGGATTTTTTGGCGCATTAGCCATAATTTGCTAAACTGCGCCTAGGTTGCTTAGAGAAGCTTTATTTTGAAAATGGATGCCTTAAAATGAAAAATTGTAAAACATAAAAATTTAAGATAGCTTTATCATACCATGTAACGGAGAAGTTATAGACGTCCATTGTTTATATACTAATCAAGAAATTGGCCTGCAGCTTCGTAAATTTCCGAGAATAAAAACTTTAAACTTTTAATAAAATTGTCCGAACAATAAAATACAGTTGCATCAATTGTGGATTGAAAATTAACTATTGGTTGAAATGTATGTATGTGTATGTATTTACTGAAACGTTAAAATTTAAAAAAAAAATAATAAGAATACATTAGATAGTGGTTAATAAGAAAGCTCTGGTTTTGTATGGATATAACATGATATATTGAATTATACGATATAAAAGTAACTTTGATTAGTACGTAATAGGGATGCATGATTGCCTGCCAATTTTTGATACTGCGTTTTGCTTACAATCATTTAAAATATGACGATCTTTTAAATGAGGATTTGATGAAGATCTTCTAATCATCATTGTAGAAAATAAAATACAAAGTGTAAAAAATAAAATACAATTTAGTTTGGCATATTTCCCATTGATCATTACTGTACATATATATATATATATATATATATATATATATATATATATATATATATATATATATATATATATATATATATATATATATATATATATATATATATATATATATATATATATATATATATATGAAAGTTGAAAATTCGCATACATAAAATATATTTTATGCTTAGTTTAAAGTATTTCTCAAAAATAAAGTGTGACGTGTCTAATAAATTTGTTTTTCAACCCTTAAGATAGATAAGTCAAATTTGAAATACGTCTGGCTAAATATTCTGTTAAATTCCGATTTATTGTAAAAGGGGTAACATTTATTTACAAATTTTAACGAAATACATAAACAAAATGTTACAAATGAAAAAAAGGATTCGAATGTTCTCAGTTTTAGACAATATTAAATTTTAAATGAATATTTTTACTGTCGTTTTTTGAAATGAATATAGTATTTGTCATTCTAATTACAATTTATTTCTTTACTTAGATTGTCAACCAGAAGGATGACAATCTTTTCGCTAAAAATAATTTTATCTAGTTTTTAATATATTTGAAGATGTAATGAGCCTTTTATAGTAATTTTTAACGTACATAAAAATAATATGTAGACTAGAAAAAAATTACAGAAATTTATTAATATAAAATTATAATTTTAAAAGGCATAAGGTTTTAAACAGAACCACATAGATGAAAATAATACCAATTGAAGGATAAAATCCTGAAATGTCATTGTTCAAAATTTAAAAAAAATTCGTAAAGTAATTTTTAAGATATGTAGCAAAAATCTAGAGTTCTCACAACAAGAATGTTGCTTTCTTTAATTGCAGCTCAGCGTTTCAAAATTATTCACCGACGGGAATAAAAAATGCCACTATGGAACAGTAAACAAAGAATGTTTCCCAACATTGCCTCAGTTTAATTTAGTTCCTTTTGAAAAATATAAGTAACAAAATAACTTCATTTACATTTTAATTGAAGCTACCTTTAAGTTCACTAAAAGTACAAATGGCAAGCAATTATAGCTGTAGCGATGCTTTGTGAGATCTTTAATTAATTAAAAAAAACACTAAAGCAAATTTAGAAACTAAATATGAAATCATTCAGTACTACATATAGAGTGAGAGTCAAAAGAAAGTAAACACCCATATTTGGTGTAGAAAATGTTTTATTTCAACTATATTATTGACTCATAATATAATGTATACAATTGTTTCCTTATCCATGTAGATTGCAACAACTTCTAAGCTTCTGATTAAATCAAAATGCAAAAATAATTAATTTAACTAAAACATAAATGCATCAAATTCCATGCATCAAAAAAAAAGTAAACGGAGAACACTGATACAGACAAAAATAATGAAAGCTGCAATATTAATATTTTTTTTTGCAATCATTTAGATTTTGTCACAGCCTTTAATAATCTAGAATACATATGATCAATTTATTTTTGCTAGTTCTGAAAGGATTTTTTGCCATTCTTCTATGACAATTTGTTTCAAATTTTACTTATTAGAAATGATTTGTCTCAAAATATTTCCATAAAATTTCATTGAGATTTGGATCTGGTGATTGTGAAGGATGGTATTAATAACTGAAATCTAAAGTAGAATGCAGGAAAGTATAATCACAACGACTTGTTTTTTCACGCTGGTGTATATTGACTTTTACTCTACATCTCTTTTTTCTTAATTTTTTTTTAATGAAGGACTTATCTCATTGATATTAACTTTTATAGATTATGAACAAGAAGTGTTTGAATATATTTTTGAATATATTTTGTTTCGGAATAATCTGCCTCACATTTCATATCTAAAGATGGGCCAGTTTATTTTTTTAAATATTTATTTTGAAGAAATGTTACCAGTTATCTTAAACACTACCTGGAAGAAGAGATGAAACGAAAGATAAGAAAATCTAAATACTATGCTGAAATTTAGAGCCATTAGAATAAAAAGAATATGTAAATGTGATTTTTTTAATTACTGAATTTTAGATATCTAAATTTTTCTAATAGCAAGCATGCAATTCATTCATTTTTATATATTTTCCTTGCATTATTGAAAATCTCATTCCGAATGAAATATTCTGAAGTTATCGTCAATGAATCTGAAATCGCATCTAAAGCACGCATTGATACACTTGGGATCAAAAATCCGATAACATATAACGCATCAAGTAAATAGATTTTTGATTTTTATTGCAAAGAAAATGAGAAGAGAAAATATTTTGGAATATAAATGTTGTTTCTTCGTAACGATAGATTTTATTCTGTACTACTTTATAAATATTTTAAAAGTTGAGATGCGAATAAAGAATTCAATTGTGACCAAAATAGATCTATGTGATTGTCAAACAGAAGCGATTAGCCCCGAATTAATGAAATGGGGATGTACTTCTGCCCTGAATGCAATTTTTATTCTGTTTGATATTGACTTATAAATTTCAATGGTAATGGTCCATGGAATTTCTTGATAAATTGTTTCTAACTGCAAGATTAAATGGCAACATTCTAAAATGGCTGACAGACAACGTTTACCGAATGTCAAATAACCTCTATGGAAAAGATATTGCTTAAAATAGTTTACGAAGTAAGTCATCGGCATACTTGGAGACAATTCATAGCAAGTTTGTCGCACAAAATATCCAGAAATATTGTCCCATTACCCTGAATGCAATAATACTCCACGATATTGGCCGGTATTCAGAATATCGAGCAACATTGAAGTGATGTATAGTATTTTGAGGTATTAAGGAAGCTACAGTGATTTTTCTTGTTGAAAAGCAAGCCTGGGGCATCAAGAAGAATAGAATCAACATTGGTTATAGAATTACATTTATTATCTTTGTACTGTAACCCACAAATGACTTGCAAAGGGATTCAGTGTTAAACTAAATGGCGTTTAAACCCAAAATGTGTTTTTGTGGTGGATTAGCATGGTTTGCCATAGCAATGACATGATTCGTACGCTACTCTGGATTCAAAGTAACAATTGCACTAATCATCAGATGGGGGTACTCTTCATTGAGCTTATCATGTACTAGGCATTAAAATACAAGAAATTGAGATAATCATTAAGCACTAGACGTCCCGGTCAGTGGAGCTACAATCTGATCCATCTGGGAACAGCTACAATAGGAGCTGATTGTCTGCTACGATAAGGGGAATAACAAATGGTGCCAGAGTAAATTAGGCTTAACCAGTCATTTGTCAATGTCCTGTTAGTATCCTGTGTGTAGGTCACGTATCGGATGTCTGATAGCGACAAATCTCGCACTGAGAAAACGACAGTTTTTTCCCCCCTGTCAATGTTGGGTCTATGTAGATTTGACTGCGGTTCTGAGAACGAAATCTGGCAATATACTCTACCCATCAGCATTTACTCTTCAATCATTCGTCATCAAATTTAAATAATTTGCAGGTTTAGGTGAAAAAATTTTAAATGAGGAAATTCATTGCAATCGCTTTTTTTTTTTTTCTTTTTCTGGAGGCATCGAACTTTTTGCCCTAAAATGCATTTGAAGTTTGACCATTCATGAAATATATGAAAAGTCTGACAGAAAGAATTGATTTATTCAGGATTTTTTTTTAATTCGATATTGCGTCACTTTTTTTTCCTTGAATAACAAAAATGCAAATTTAGTGTTTAAATAAATATAAAATAAAATAGCTGGTAGAATACAAATGATGAAAAAATAATGTATCAGTTTTGTTTAGTAATAAAAATATGTCACTATAAAACAATAGCAAATCGAATAATGTTTATATCTATACTAATTAAAAAATTTAATGAGTGAGCTTTTGTTATTGTTACTCAGAGCAGTAGTTGAAAGTAGGTCTCCTAAGTATGCCATGTTTCAAAATTTGTATGTGTTTCGAATGCTAATTTTTTTTCAGTATTTATTTAGAAAATCATTGTGATTTATGAGAAATTTCAACAATTTTCTATTATATATTTCGAAAATATTATCTCCCAAATATTATCTTTATATCATTTTAAATTGAAAAAAAAAATGTCTTCTCAATAATACTAATTTAGTTTTCACGATTTTTTCAATAATTTGTATAAAGTTTCAAACATAATTTCTAAATCATTTTTGGCAATACTTTTTACTTATATAATACAACAAAAATTAACTTCATCGTCTCATTAAACCTAAAAATTGCATATTTTTACTATATTTAAATAAGTTATAAAATTATTATCTATTTCGGCAAATAAATTCGAAATAAAGATATTATTTTAATGATGTCGGTTTTATTAATAAGATATTAATTATCGAATTACCAAATTATTAAAACTATGATTATTAAGTATAATTGAAACACTATCTTTTTGTATCTAATAAAATGAAATGCATGTAAAATACTTATTCAACTCTTTTTTTATTGCTAATGCATGTAAAATACTTATTCAACTCTTTTTTATTGCTTTTATTTAAATGAAACTTAAGGGAAAATTTTGTTGATTTTGATTTTCTTCCCTACAATTAATTATATGCATATCATTTTCAGCTATTCTGTGTAGGCATTTTCTAGGGATTTAATTAATTACATTAAATCAAATTAATTTTAATAACACTACAGAGAAACTAACGGATGACTGAAGTTGGTTTATATTATAATAATAGAAAAAAAAATATTTACTTACATATTTTAACTTCTGAAGAGACATTAAGCATCTCCAAAACTTCATGGATTCTTTAATTTTTTCATAATTAATCTTTAAAGACTATTCTTATTAGTTTACATCAGCATTTAGCTTTTGAAAGGAAGATAAAATTTAGTTTTGCATACTACATACCAGTATGACTCATTCGATGTTTCCTTTTTCCCGTAAATTAGATAATTAATTTACGCTTAATTTTCAATATAAGCACTGGTGTAATCCGTTAGAAATGATTACTTTAAGTATTAAAGTCCATAAAACTCATATTAATACACAAGCTATTTATCATATGCCATCTCATCACAAATCACTCAATTATATACAGCTTAACAAATACTCTTATCAAACAATTTTGAGACTAACAGAGTGTAATCATATTGCACTAAATAGCTTTCAATAATAAATACCCACCTATTAACCGACGCATTAAATTTGTAATAGTCAAATGTCACTGTATTTATTTAAAGTCACATAATGGGAAGCAATACGGACCCGAACAAATTCGCCAATACGATCAGGGCTTAATAGTTCAGTTCAGTTCAGTTAGCCATAATTTAATGCATATCCAAGGACTGCTCCATTACATATTCCCTATATAGTCCAACTGAATCTGATAAATCATGAGTTCGTATTAATCTGAAACAATTTAGACTTCGAAAAGTGACTAATGAAGCTCAAATTGTGTGACGTTATGAATTTCGTATCTGTAATACTTATGAGGATGAATGGCATTCATAATTGCTCTGAAAAGCGATGAATGTCATCATGCTTTTCTTATGGATTTAGAATAAAAATTGAGTATCCGTATAATAATTACGAAAGCTTTTCATTAGTTTAACACTATATATATATATATATATATATATATATATATATATATATATATATATATATATATATATATATATATATATATATATATATATATATATATATATATATATATATATATATATATATATATATATATATATATATATATATATATATATATATATATATATATATATATATATATATATATATATATATATATATACTTTAATATTGTAATTACTTTTGATTAATTTAATTTAACTTTTCTATTCTAAATAATAAGATTCTAATAATTTAACTTTTGATTCTTATTGAATACCTTAAAAATTACCTGACAGAAACTTAGAATTGTTTTTAGAATAGTGATGTTTCAGGGTTCCCTTTTTTATTTCGAATCTTTTTTCGTATGTATTTTTGATAAAAAAAAATTATATATTTAATTATTATAAAATATATATATTTTTTAATTCTTTAAAAGAACTCACAACTGTCATCCAATATTAAAGAAATATATCTCAGAGATCAAATACATGATAATTCTTTTCTATGCAATTTGAGAATTTTTATTATTTTTCAGACATTAAGAAGAAAAGATATTTTTTTTTGTATCAATTAATTAGAATTTTTATTATTGTTTATTTGTTAAAAGGTAACCTTAAAAATGTTTGCCTGTTTAAGGCATTTCCTACTTTTTTCTTTACAAGAGACAAATTACACATACACATTGATGGGTGATCCGGTAATTATCGAAGAATGCGACAGCGAAGAATCTCCACACATTAGTCAATTATTTCTTCTAAGCTTGGAAAAGACTTCTTCACAAGTCACCGAAACAAAAATAAAACCATACGCATTGAATCCCGTAACTTTATTTCCTTTTTGTTTTAGGTGTGTAGCAAAATATTGTTCAGGAAATTCGCTCTCATAATCATTAATCTCTTCAATTATTCTATACTCGAAACTGAATTTCAACGATGATTATGCTTAATACTCTTTATAAAATGAATTTTTTTGAAAATTTAAAATATATGCATTTTTAGTGCAATTAGAAGTGAGTTGAGTCACCCACTCAACAACTCACGTGTTTCATTATTGTTTTCAACTATGCTGTTATCAATGTAACTCTTTTTTCTTAGTACCTGTTTTGGTAAGATAGCCATCAAATTGCATCAATACAACGAATGGCGGTTTGAGGCTCCAAATAACTATACAAGATGTCCCTGCTTGCCATTAATTGTCAATTAATTTCTGTATTATTAAATGTGGGCAAGTTCTTTGAGTAGTACAGTTTGTTTCATATTGATGGAACAAAAATACAAACTTAGAAATACAGTACGTTTTTTTTCTTCACATCTACGGAATGCATTGTTTGTGCTCTTAATCTTGTGAAAATACTTACTTCCGTTACATGTTTCAGAGTGAAAGATGTTTCTTACTTTTTGCATGCATGATAAATGAAATGAAAATAAAAGAATATAAATTAAAAGAAAAAAAATGTTATTAAAAATGATGCAAAATAATCAATTTTCACTATTCCAAAACTAATATAAATACATGTAATGTATCATTAATATAATCGGTATAAAACGTGATTCCAATGAATTATAAAACAATTTTAATTAAAATATTAATGAATTAATAAATTTAAACCTCTATTTCTACTTTTGTATGTAAAACAGCTATGTAATATTTTCCCCTCCATTTAAATTTGTCAGCATTGGACCTCTTTCCACTTCACGAATATATTTGAATTTTTTTAAAAAATTTGTTAAAGCCTATTATTAATTAATCTGATTTTAATTCATAAACTCTGATTTGAACGTTTTTTTGACTATTAAAAATTTACAGATGATAAAACGATTATACACTCAGCAACAAAACAACAGTAACAGCCACAATCTGTTAAAACTTAAAAATTAATAAAATAAATTGCATTTTTTAACTTGTCTTTCAGGAAACTGCTCACTAAATTTTTTCAGTGAAATTATGTTATAAACTTTTTAGCGATTATTGACGATTAATGACTTATTGAAGATTCTGAGAAATAATAATTTCCATATTATTTTATAATTTTCGAAAAAAAAAATTATAGATTTTATATTTTTGTCTTTTTTTTAATTTTGAACTTACATTTTAATAAATGAAAGTTCGCAATTACTTTTATTTGGTCTGATAGAAACACTAGTGTCACATGCCTATCCTTGTAATATTTTTGAACCAACAGAAACTTCGCAAAAATATTTTTTTGAAAGAAACATTTTTTTTAATTGAAGAATTGGGAAAAGACACTGCTGGATGGAGGTTATTTATTCACAATAAATAAATAAATCACTGAATTTTTTTTTATATAAAAGGTGTTCTTTTTCTATATATAGAGTGTCCATGAAGCTCTTTCTACTCCACATTAAATTGAGAATGGCGATAACTATTGCCTCAAACTTGGTGTTTATGTATATTGAAAAGATGATGCTCAATATGGTGGGTTGATTACTGTTCCACCTATTTGTAAACAATGGAATGAATTGTTCTATCTCAAAAAGTTACAAGATAAAAAAAATCAAATGAAAAAGATTAAAATATGTTAAATTTAGCACAAAAAGACAACTTGAGCCTCTAATTCTAACAGCAGAACAGGTAAAACGCGTAGTTGTTTGATAAGGTCTTCCAACAATCTAATCTCCATTAAAT
The DNA here is from genome assembly GCF_947563725.1 of Argiope bruennichi. Lineage (NCBI taxonomy): Eukaryota > Metazoa > Arthropoda > Arachnida > Araneae > Araneidae > Argiope > Argiope bruennichi. Next base: position 11,915,516 of record NC_079155.1, read on the forward strand.
ACAAAACAAAATAATTGATTATCAACAGATTTAGATAAATCTGATTATCTAAATCTGTTGACTCAACTATAATTGATCTTAAGGTTACTCAATCTAGAGTTAATCTAAAGATTACTCAATCGACTCGACGTTTAAAAGGTTTATAAGGTTATCTTTTATCATGTTGTAGCCCTAGATACCACAAAAATTTGAAAAACATTGAAGAAAGTGACACTTGTTTTCACGTTTTTGAGAGAGGAACACGCTGCTGAAGGCTTGACAGAGGCTGAAACGTTAATAAATATCACAATAAAAAAACAGATTTGCTTATTATACTATCTAGGGAGCCGTTATTAAATTAGATCTTCTGCTCTATAAAAGTCCTTTTAACTTAAAGAACCAAACAACTGAGAGGGTCACAATATCACTTCAGCTTCAAATCTCTTCAAATCAATCAAAAACAAGAGAGAGAAAAAAAGATTTCTTGTTATTTGTTTTCACATCAATAGAACACAAATAATGTAAGAGGTAATTATTCCCACAAATTAACTTTTTTTTATGAAAATAAAGTTAAGCAAACAAAACAAGACAGAGAATAGATACATTAAAAAAATTTCGTTAAATACAAAATTTCATTCCAAATTATTACCTATTTATTGGTAATTTTACCATTCTTCTAAAGAATTGGATTCATTTGTTTCTCTAAGTTTCTTTTCTTTTAAGATGAGACAACATTGAAATTAAAATATAAATTAATTTCATAATGATATCTGCAAACTTTTATAATGAAAAAAAATAATAATATTTCATGATAGCATATACATAATATTTTTTGCTAAAATTTTGAAATAATTTAATTTTAATAGGTTTGTTCGCAATAGAGTTGTCATGGAGCTCAAAAATGAATAATTTCTTTGAAATTCATAGTAGCTTTAAATACCGGAAAAAAATTAGATTTGGAAATTATAATTATTATTTAATATGCAACCGCTTTCCACATCACCCAAGAGGTACGGTGCTTGGAATGCATTACCACTTTAGCAAAATGAGCAGGGTAGGTTCCCCAGGAGATATATCTCCCGTAAAAACTAAAGAATGGAAATAGAAAGTAAAAGTAAAAAGTAAAATAACAATAGAGCGAAAAAAAAGAATTTATTTTGATAAAATTAAAATAATTCTAAATGCAACCACTTTCCACATCACCCAAGAGGTACGGTACATGGAATGCATTACCACTTTAGCAAAATGAGCAGGGCAGGTTCCCCAGGAGGTATATCTCCCGTAAAAACTAAAGAATGGAAATAGAAAGTAAAAGTAAAAAGTAAAATAATAATAGAGCGAAAAAAAAAGAATTTATTTAGATAAAATTAAAATAATTCTAAATGCAACCGCTTTCCAATTCACCCAAGAGGTACGGTGCTTGGAATGCATTACCACTTTAGCAAAATGAGCAGGGTAGGTTCCCCAGGAGATATATCTCCCGTAAAAACTACAGAATGGAAATAGAAAGTAAAAGTAAAAAGTAAAATAACAATAGAGCGAAAAAAAAAGAATTTATTTTGATAAAATTAAAATAATTCTAAATGCAACCAGTTTCCACATCACCCAAGAGGTACGGTACTTGGAATGCATTACCACTTTAGCAAAATGAGCAGGGCAGGTTCCCCAGGAGGTATATCTCCTGTAAAAACTAAAGAATGGAAATGGAAAGTAAAAGTAAAAAGTAAAATAAAAATAGAGCGAAAAAAAAAAGAATTTATTTAGAAGCAATTTATTTAGAAGGATTTTATAACACGCCAGTGATCATTATTGAAAGTTTGTGGGGTTTTATCCCATTCTAGTGTCCATCATTCAAGGTCGGTTTACAGGGTTTTATCCCACGTCAGTGACCATCATTCAATGTTTACGGGGTTTTTTCTCACGCCCGTGCCCACCATTCAAGGTTTTTGAAGTTTTACCTCACGCTAGTGTCACCATTCAAGGTTTACGGAGTTTTACACCACGCCAGTAACCCTTACTAAATATTTACGGGATTTAATTCCACGCCAGTTACTATCATTCAATGTTTACGTCGATTTTTCCCACGCCAGTGTCCGCCATTCAATGTTTACGAAGTTTTATTTCATGCCAGGGACCATCCCTCAATGTTTACGGTTTTTTTCATCCTACAACATTACCATCATTCATGGTTTACGGGATTTTATCCCACACCAGTAACAATCATGCAATCATGGTTAAACAAAATAAATGCACATCCATCTTTACAACGTTCCTCCCAACGCCAATGAATTATCACTCATGGTTTTCCGAAGTTCATCCCACACCAGTGATTAACATACACCCATCATTACCCATAACCAATGCATATTCAGCTTTCCCTTCCAGATTGTCGTTCATCTGTTCCGGAATTCAAATCCATATGAATTGTTATTGTCAATGTTTAACGTCGGTCTTTATCTAGTAATACTGATTATCATTTATGACCTGCTGAAATTTCTCTGCACACTGTCTAAGAAAACAAGATATGTAGGCCTTTGTACTTGCTAATAATTATTATTCATAGATTTTAGGAATTTAATGCATTTTAGATGCCGTTATTGTTAAGATGTATGAAGAGGAAATGAAGCAACACAAATCTGTGTCAGTTTTGTTATATTACCATGGCATCACTTGTTTTCAATGAATATCAATGTTAATAAATAGTGATGACAGCAGTGTGTAAACAGGAGCGAAACATTATCACCAAACTGTGGTTTATTAGTGCTAGTTCCAATTTAAATTATTTACTTAAACTTTCAGGAATGAAGCCATTGCCAAAGTACAATTATCAGATCTTAACTTATTGTCTTTTCATTTCCATGCTAAATTATTATCGATAAGTATTCTCTGGTCATCAACATGGGTGACAAAATTTTATAAACAATTGCAACCTACTAGCTACATAATACGTGCCATGCATTATTGATTAATGTTACTTCAGTATTAACAGAAAATAAATATTTTCCACTAAAAGAAGGCAAATATTTATGCCCAAACGGCATGAATAAATTAAAATAATTCCAAATTTTAGCAGCCTTATAAGATTTTTGTGTTAAAATTGGAAACAGGACAGTGAAAACTTTTTGCTACGAACACGAACAGAATTTCTTTTCGTCACAGTGATCCAATATTTCTTGAAACTGACAAATCAATAAGTTAGAAAGAAAGGATCAATTAAAAAAATTAGATGTTTTATATTGTGTTTGAGATATAATTAGGTGGGCTGTAACACCAAATATAGAAAACATCAGCATTTTAAATCTGATGTAAACATTATTAGTTCAAGTTTCCCGATTTCATTACCTTTCGTTATCAAATATATCCTCTATTTATGTATCCTGCCTTCAAAAAATTGCGTTGTGCTTTATTCAAGTGAAAGGTACATATCATCTTCCTTAATATACATTTAAAACTTTTTCATACATTTTATAATGCCTTACTAGCGACGTTAACTTTTCTGGAGATGGATAAAGGGAAAAAAATGGATTTACTCAATAGATGGGACAAAATCTAATTACATAGACATTATCAGAATTACATTGACATTATTTTCGAAGAAACTGTTTAATGATTTTTCACAGAAATGACCAAATTACAGGAATAAATATTTCTGAGTCACAAATAAATATCTATTGCGCTTTCAGCTGCTACCTGCTCAGCATGTACGTAACTTTTTTCGTGTTGTATGAAAATATGCTGACGTAAGAAGAGGGCTTTAATTTGAATTTGTTTAAATTCCTTTTTGTAACGATGAGTTTTAAAATCCTTTTCTTGGTATTTCATTTTCTTCATTCCTTTCTAACATACAAAATAGACAAAAAATAAAATGTATGCCAATGGTAGGTTGCGTGCTTTTTCAAATAAGTACCATTTTGAAATTCGGTGCCTATACTACTGAGAAAGATACTCTATTAATTCACTTTGAGTACATGATTCTATTCCTTAGCCTCTTAAGGCATCACGAAAGAATGTGATCTCGATTACGTTTGTTTTTGTGAATCTAAAATATTTCAATCACTTTAAAATACACTACATTTCGTTTCCTAAATGTGAAAATAGTGGAAATTCATTGGCAGATAAATTGTAAAAACATTATGAGTGGAAAAATGAGAAGAAAATATACAAAAGCACTTAAAATTGGATGTAAGAATGTGCAGAATATGACAAGAAAAAGACATTTTACTGAAAACTTGATATAGAAAGTTGATTTAGAAATCAGAGAATACAAATACTTTAAAATTTCAGTTTTATACAATAATTTTTTTCTATCTCTATTTCATGAGTTTTATTTATTCCAAAAATCATCCTAACGGCCATATCCACTTATATCCATTTATATGAGATTTGATTGTAGAATACGATAAATAACATAATATTCGCGAAAATTTTGTTGAAAATTAAATTACAATTCATGCTTTTATATAAAAATGAAATTAATTAAAAATCACCATTCTGCGACTTCCGTTTTAAAACTGTTCTTGTGCAAAAAAAAAAAAAAAAAAAAAAAAAAGATCGTTAAAAAAAATGGATTCTCTATTTCTATACATATTGACATTTTAGGTGCGCTAGTTTCTTTTCGCTAATCCAAGGGAAAAAACATCTGTAAATATCTGTTAAATTTTGGACAAAATCGATAGAAGACTTGGCTACTTATATCTCTGTCCAATGTGTCTAAGTGAGTTCGTTAAGTCAAAAAATGTAATTAAAAGTAGGCATTAAATTTGATCTATGGTGTCCTCAACCAATGGTTTATAAAATTAATAAATCAAACAGTTAATGAAAAATCGTTGAATAAATGCATGATTACTTTTCTGCTTTAAAATAAGACGTTCGAAACGTGCTATCAAGATGTTAGAGAAAGTCTAACAACTACTGTTATGAAATATGCCAAAAAGGATTGTTGCTAAAAATAGCAATTTCATAACATTTCTTTCCTCCGTTTAGGAGACAATAAGCCCAGTGAAATAGTCACCAAAAGTCTGTTCGATTGTTCGGACTGCTATATTGGCAGGTAAAATAGACTTGAACTAATTTATAAATAAATATGCCAAGTCTAGCAACTACTGCTGTGAAATATGCCGAAAAGGACTGTTGCCAAAAATCGCAATTTCATAACATTTGTTTCCTCCGTTTAGGAGACAACATTCCAACATTTAAGAATGCAGATATCTTCTGGGGGGGGAATCAAAATTCAATTAATTAAATCGTTAACAAACAAGGACATTTTCCATAACTGGGACCGTTTTAGTTAAATATAAAACTCAATTATAAAAAGGTTTTAGAAAATAAAATATTTAAAAAAATTTATTATTCTTAGCTGTAGAACTTTATAAATAACAAAATTGACTTACAGTTGCTTCATAAATCATCAAAAAAAGGATATCATTGTACTTAATTATTAAGATGTGGATTTGATACAAATAAACTTTTAATGAACAGAACTAATCAGCTTTTAAATATTTCAGGAGACATCCTTTTCCCCTACGAAACGGTCGACAGTAGAACTAAGAATGAACAGAAACAATTATTCCACTCATTGTGTTGCAATAGTTACTGTGACTTCAATTGCAACAATGTTTTAATTATTACAAGTGGTTTCAGCAAAGTATTTATTATTTCCCTGTTAGAATATAAAGCTGTTATCGCTAAATACATGCACTGTCAAAAAGTATTGTTACTGAATACTATTATACTATTACATTAGGAATATTCTGCAAATAATTTTCTCAGTGATACTTTAAAATTATAATATTTCATTCTTAGATTGTATGTTATCAAAATAATAAAAATGAAAGTAAAAAAAATGATTAGGCAGGTAATTATTTTATTAACTACATATAATTTATAATTATTTTATTTAATTTATTATAATTAAAAAAATAATTATAACAGAACTTTGATATTCTTCGTCATTTTAAAGAAAATAATTGCATTTTGTAGAAACTTAATATACCACAGAAGACACACATTCTAATATTAGAAACTTGGAAAGTGAGGTAAAAGATACAAACACTTAAATTCACATCAGATATTAAAAATAGGCTTTATATAATCAGCACAAATAACTCCAAATTATAAAAGTCTTAAAACTTATTAGTTTTGACATTTACTTCTCCAATAAAGTCAGTAAGTAATAATAATATCCCATTTTCTTTGCATAAAATATTGTACCTTGGGGAAGGTTAAGCGAAACTACTGTTATATTCAAGATACATCTCAATTTCATTGATTTAAGTTATTGCGTTCACATTCATGAGGAAATAAATATTAACAAATGATTCACTATTCAACAAATTTGGTTCAACATTTAGGAAGTATTTATATTTTTGATGCTAAACATGTGTACCAAATTGCACTTACCTACCTCAAAGAGTTTTGTAGTCATCGAATTCCATTTTAATCTAATAGCTATCAGAGAGTACTCCTGTGTATGAATATCTTCCAAAATTTGATGAAAAATCTAGAAATGTTGTCTTAATTCCGTACACCAAATTTCAGCTGCCTTACTCAAACGTTTTTCAAGTGTCATGTTCAAAGACTTATAAATTCCTAAAATCATTTTTCCGGACTCACAGAAGGTTGAAAAAATCGGATTTCGCAATTCTGTATATCTCTAAATTCGAGTCAAACGGACTCTTCAAGGAAAAAAAAAGCAAATATGTTTCTGAGTATGACAACGCAAAAATAAACCATCTATCAAAAAGGGCCAATGGCTCAAGCCATCTATCAAGAAGGGCGGAATTTAGTTAAGTTTCTGATTTTAACTTGTATATATATCTGTTGAATTTTGCCGAAATCCGCCAATATACTGAATATCTGAGTTTCAATCTAAATGTGTGCAAATGCATCCAGATAAGTATGTCCTCTGTAAGTCCAAATATAATTAACAAAAAAAAAAAAAATTTATCTGCGATCTCCTCAATTAATTGTAGTTGCGTGTCACATCTTGCACACAAACATACTTTAAATAAATTTATTGTTTAAATAAACATACACTCATTTTTGTGGACTAATGTACGAGACTCAAGACACGCTATCTAGCCATGAAAAAATTCAGATCGGTCATATCTAAAACTCAAACCAAAAATGCGATGAAGTTTCACCAAAAATTTGCTAACTGGATTGCTACGCTTAATCGTTTTCGCTGCCATATTGGCGAAAAAAATGGAAGAGCAATTTTAAGTAGATTTCAACCAGCTGAATTGTGAACAAATGAAGCCAAGATTTGCTACCTTTATTACAAAATATGCCGATCTCGATTGTCGCCAAAAATAATAATTTCATAATTTGCTCATTTCTCTACTTAGGAAATATATCATTATACAATTTTTAAATGCTGACATTTTTTGAGGAAGTACGACATATAATTATTTGAATCATCATTACATAATGAAGTTTTCCCAAACTGCGCCCATTCTATCCACCAGTCTGAACAATAAAAATTAATAAAAGCAATTTACAAATATTTCTAAATTATCAACTTACGGATCAGAGTGCATTTTATTAAGAAGATGTGGCTTCCATATAAATAAAAGTTTAAAATATTTCAGGAGAAATTTCGCTTCTTTGCGAAGCGGCTGAAAATCGAGGTAAGAATAAAGAAAAACCATTATTCCAATCTGTTTGTTCCAGTAGTTACAATGACTCGAAATATAACAATGTTTTAATTTATAACAGGGAAACAATGTAGATACAGTAAAGTATTTGTTACTTATCTGTTAGGAGATTTGACTATTGTCGGGCTGCAAATATCTGTTGTTAAAAATTAGAGAAATATAGTTGGTGAATACTTATAATATAGCTCAATATAATATAGCTATACTTATAATAAAGCTCAATGTGTGTGTGTGTGTGTTGGCACTCTACAGGCCAGACCGTTTGACCTACAGCTACCAAATTTGGTACATGTATACCTTGGAGGTTAGGAATGTGCACCTGGGGTTCCTTTTTTCGAATTTTTAATTAGTATTTTAATTATTAATTAAAAACTAACTTTCCCGCCAAAAAAATCTTCCATTTTCCCCACCGCCAACTTTTCCGCCAAAAAAATCTTCCATTATCCCCAGCGCCAAACGAGAAAGGCTTCAGTTTTTTTTTTCTCCCAACAGTAATGAGGCTAGGGTTAAAATTTTTCGGCGGATTATTTCAATCGGTTCTGTTTATTTTCTTAATGTTTGATGCATTTAAAATTAAACATTGTTAATAAATCAATCTTTCAGATTCATTCTGAAGTACTTTTGAATTAAAATAAAACAGAATAACGGAAATTAAAAATGTCTAATCCGCATAGCGTTACCCCAACTGGCGTAGAAAAAAATCAAGTATTTGCGTTAGGTAACTGGCGTTGAAAATTCACGCATGCGCATTGTGTTCTGAATTCCGCATTGTGTTGACAGTTATTATCAACGGATGCGGACTGGATTTAAATTATTTTTAGGTTCGTTATATGCTTTTGTAATTAAAATGTATTTATGTTAGTTATATATTTTTTGTATATGCTTATAGTTTTAAGTACATCGTTTTTTAAGTAGTTTTTTTTAAACCTGTTTCCAACCGTTTATTTTAAACGATTCGTTTTATTTTCTTAGTGTTCGATGCATTTAAAATTAAACATTGTTAATGAATCGATCTGCTCATAATGAATCTAAGAAAATTTTGATGACAAATTCTTGAGATATTAAATAAATTAAAAAAGATATTCTTTAGTGCCCATAAAGTTTAAACGCTGAGTGACTCTATTTTTAGTAATCAGATTATAAAAAAATGCTTTGTTTCACTAAAAAATATTATTATATTAATTGAAGATTAATTCTTTCCACTTTAATTTAAAGCATAAATTCTACGGGTGTTAACAGAAAATTAGAGAGATACATATTACGTTATGACTGAAGGCCTTTATAATATTATGAATGAATTATATGACAATCAAAATTTAAAGTTTTAAAATATTTTGATGAAGAAGCTATTAAAGTAGGAATTGCATAAAATATTTAATTATTAAAATTTTAACGAACATTAAGATTGGCGAACCGGCTGGTCGCCAAAGGCGGCTAGTATAATAATAAAAATTGTCCCCTCGAAGGAGGGTACCTCGAAATGAGGATGGGATGGTTCCGGTATGGTGGTTGGATCTCGCTACCCTGGAGGGTATACGAACAGGTGGGTATCTGGTTCTTCTCATCGACGTACTTCTTTAGGGAACGGTTGTACCGTTGTCGGTGATGGCATTAGGATTCAACCACAGTTCCCGCCTGTGTTGATCCGGTCATTCAGTATTTATTATCCGTGTGCCTTAGGATGGATCAGGAGAGTCAGTGATATGATATGACTTTCCAGAAAAATAGATATTTCATAATCCCAATTCATTTCGTAATTTATTGAAATACTTATGAATATTTTTGCATTTATGATTCATGTTCTCATATCAAATATATAAATTATATTATTAAAATAAAATTTAGAATATTAAATAATAAATATAGTTTCATTGTTTTTAAGCACATAGTCAAGTTCAAGTCTGAAAACATATCTCCTTTTAATGAAATATACTTTTTTGAATTTTAATTCCGATTAATAGTTTCTTAGAAAGCATTTACCTGAACACATATTTTACAATGCTTACTCAGAATTTAGTAATACAAAATATGTTCATAATAGTTTAAACATTTAAAAGAATTCAATATTATACAATAATAACTAAAATGTTTTAGGATTTTTGAGTTTTTTTTAAATATTTATGTTCAAATGCTTATCTAAAATATATGTGAAATACTATCATTATTCAAACTTTTACTAAGAGTTAAAATCATTATTCATTTTTATTTAAAAATAATATCATTATGTGGATTATAGGAAAATAAAAGCAGTAATGAAGGGAAAGCAAAATCCTGCTGAAAATATTTAAAATGTTTTCATCCAACAAAAAAATGTTTTATATAAATTTGATTTATCAAAGAGTTTTTCTTTTATTTAACTGATATAGTACATAAGCACGTAACAAGATGGATTTATATGATTGAAACATTTCAAGCAAAAATTTGTATCGAAAGATTATCATTACACAAGAGAAATATATAAGAAAAATATTGACTTTTACTGTTTGGAAGATGTTTATTTTGAATCGAAATTAAGTCCTCTTCATTGCATCGCCCTTCCAAATTCCCATTAAATAATGAATAATAATGCGAAATACAAAATATCAACTATTAGTAACTGTTATTTAATTTTTCATGCTATTTCTAAAACTTAATTCTGCAGGATTATTACCTTTGAAACTTAATTCTTTTGCTCATTGGAAGAAATATTTTCTGATATTGCCGGGTCTTGATATGTTATGGGTATGATGTTATAATTGCGTGAAATTAGACAGATTTATTTGTTAAATTATGAGATAGGTGTGAATCAAAATTTCTTGGAGATTCTTTTATTTTAACGTGATACGCGAATGAAATTGTATTAATAATGAGAAGTAGGGAGAAAAGACGCTAAGTTCACCTTATTAATATTTGTTGTAACTCTTTCTTTTTTTGAGATCAAAGATTAGCCTCCATTTCATTAGAGAAGGTTGTACAGAGTGAGCTAAAAGTCGGTAAAAACTTTAAAAGTTTGTAAAACTCAGAAAATTATACAGAGTAAAAAACGGTTTGCAAGTTTAGCATCGGTAAGACATGGGATTCTTTTAAGGTAAGGAAAAAATAAAATAAAAAAACAACAACCAATAGGTGGCATTTTGTACATAAGTGAACGAAAAGACAGATAAATAATAAAAATAATTTTACAGATCATTTATTACATTAATGAATGTTCCACATTTAGACGACATTTCCACATTTAGATTCTGAATCTTCTGTTTCCACTTCGGCTGTAACACGCGCTGAACGTATCTGCTTTAGACTTGTTCATCCGGACCTTAAGCGATCCTCCAGCAATCCAGTTTCCTCAAATCACTGAACAAGCTTTATGTGACCTGCCACTGTTAAAAGCTCTTTTCCTGTCTTCACATTTTTCTGTAGTCGGAATTTACACAGTGCAACAGTCATTGACTCCTGATTCGTGTAAAACAGCTTCACCAACAAAGCTTTATCTTTTCCACACTTTCTTTGTTCACATACATGGCATGCAGCGGAGAGCTGGCTCTGAATCAAGAGCTTAAGTGTTTATAATCGCCTGTCTCATCTGCATATATCTGTTCATTCGTACCAGCTCCATCTGTGGGCTGTTTTTCGTGACCTATCAATGGTAAAACTGCAAACCGTTAGTTTGGTTATTTTTTAGAAGTTTTATTATTAAATTTTTACAGAATTTTAACCCATCCTGAATTAAAATAGGAATAAAATTAAATTAAAACTATACCTATAACTTCTGATCAATATGTAATAGCAGAAATCAATTGAATTTCAACAGATTAACAGATAAGACATTAATTTAAACGGATCAAACATTATCTGGAATAGTTTTCTTTTTTTAAATAATTATAGGAAGACCTGATTTCCTTTACAAAAGAAAGAATAAGAGAATATACCATCTTTTTTAGTATTAAAATATTTTTCAGCATTCATTGAAACATTCTTGTAGTTAAATGAAAAATATCTAAATAAAAAGAGATAAAAATTAATGAAATTTCTACTTCGTTAAAGATCTATATACATTCAAAAATAGGCCCCATTTGAATATGATTAATTTATTTTAATTTATTGCACTCTTATGAATTCTAAACTTCTTTCCAAGCTTTTTCTAATGATTTTTTTTTGCTTGATAATGTTATGAAATGTAAATATTTTTTGTTAATTGTGTGACATCAAAATCCTAATGCTGGAAAGGTTATATTATAGAAGACTGATACTTAGATTAGAATGATCATATTTGGCATTTGGTTACCATTTGGAAGAATATATGCTCTCCTAGAAGTGGTTTTTAAAATTCACAATAATTTTCAATTAAAAATACAATTTTTTTAAGCTTTAAATTCTGAGATTTTATTTCAAAGAAACTATCATTGCCTCCTTTTAAAATTCTGATATGCAGTTTCAAGAGTGGCAACACCATTTACTCCCCGGTATTTCTTTTCTAAATTTAAATATTTTTAATTGATTTAATTTATTTTTAACGATGTTCTCTATAATTTTGTATAAATGTATGATTTAATATACTATTAAAATCTACACTTAATAGTAAATTCATAATATGAAAATTTGACCTTTTTGGATATTAACTACGCAATATAATTTTCACGTCAGGCATTTCTTAATTAAAAATTAAATTATATAAAAGTGGATTTAAATAGTGATGACCCCAGAATGCTTAACATCGGGCAAATAAAACTCAAAATATTATCATGCTCCCTGTTTCAGACAAGGAATTCACATTTCTATTAATTATAGTTACCACTTCTCATTTTAATAATAGTGGATATCGAAAAATATTTGCATTTAGTAGAATATCCTGGAGAGAAACAAAATGGAAAAGTATTATAATTGAAAATAAAGCAAGATATAATTAGATTTTCCTTCGAGAAATTAGAATAGTATTCTGTACGAACAACAGAACTCGAAATCTCTTTTAATGGCTATGACAGAATATAGATTACGAAATCTGAGATTTGAAGATATTTATTTTGGAAGGATTTGCCTGAGAATAATAACTGATTCTCTGTGTTAATTTTGTTTAACAATTACAGATTTTCGGAAAAAAAAACTTCATCGGTTATACTATGGTTTTTTTCTAAATGATTTGCAGTAATAACTGTACTATAGTTCTGTTTTTCGGTCTTCAGTCTCTGACTCCGATTTAGAATATTCTTCTCATTAATGATGAAATCCCACCAAGAAATTCAAAAATTCAGAAATCTTTATACAAGGTTTCGATGAAGTAAAAAACAGCTACTTATCTAAGAAATCACATCTTTGGCGAAAACGGGGCTATTCTCTTTTCTCCCACCACAAAGTAATTTATGCATTTCCTCCCATTAGCAATATTTTCCTTTTCTTTCATGAAACACATTTCTGCATAAAAGCAACAGCATATGTAGGTAGAAAACCTGTGCTATCGAGAGAGCTTCGATCACCCCACTGGGAATCCAAATGATGGATGGTCCGGTAATTATTGAAGAATTCGACAACGAAGAAGTAACTTTTTCCCCAGTCACTGTTTCGGCTCAGTGGGTATTGGAAGAAACTTTCGCACCAGCCGCTGAAATAAATACGAATAATTGCATAAGTTGAATAATGTTCCCTCGGCAACTTAAGTTTGTTTTGATTTCAAGCAATTAGCAGAAAGATTTCTCTTTGGGAGTTATTTCTCATTGAAATAACGATAAGCTTCCTGGTTTTGCTTTTACCGACAGCAGTTTGTGTCAAAATATGTAAATTTCCTAATGAAAATGTTCAACTCTTAATTGTTAAATGAAAATCATAAAAATAATTGTTTTAGTTTGTTGTGTATCATTAAGGGACTTAGTCCGATGTTCTGTCCTCGTGTGGAAGCTACTAATGAAGAATAGTATTTCTGGAAATTTTATATGCTTTAATCCTAATTTGCATGATGATGAAAATTTACATCATAACTTTTAGTGAGCAAAAAATTGTACTCAAAATAGATGTATTGTAAATCAGCTATTGCTGGCAACTTCTTTCACCACTATTGCATAATAAGGAACGTAGCTATTAAAAAAATCAAAAGTCACAATCATTATATTGGTTTTGTACTTTCGCTCTTTGTTGTGGTTGGAAGAAACATGCGATTTCTTGATTATTTTTTTATAACTAATCTGAGATTTTTTTTTACGAATAAAAATCATAACGAGTCGAAAAAGGGTTTGTTTTTTTGTATTTCTGTTATTTTCTGTGCAATTTATATCGAATACTCCAAATAACCTTCCCAAAACCATGTGACAGAAATTTACTTCACTATGCAGTTGTTTCACTTCTAATGTATGACGAAAATGTTTTTTACTATATGTTTATTTCATGTTATTTTTGTAGAGAAAGTTAGAAGAGAGCGGCATTGAATATTGACCAAAAGTAGATGCTTTACTCCTGTCCCAAATACCCTAAATGAAAAGGGTATTTATTCTACAATCTTATGCAGTAAATGTGAAATTAATTTATGCCTAAATAAGAATAATAATTTTTTAATTAATACCATTTATAAAAAGGATAAAGTATATATTATTCTTTATTTATTTTAAACTGAGCTTAACATGTAAATTTTCATGATGATGGATATTTCCATCATATTGTTTTTTAATTATTTAGTTTTATATATTTATAATAGGACTTTTTAAAGCATTTTTCCAGATCCGTGATAGTCTGGTTGGTAAAGTGTTGGATTCGCATCCCTTGGGTTATGAGTTCGAACAATACCTGCCGATGGCTCACCTTGTATGTGGTGGATGGAGCATGCATAAATCTGTCGTGGTCGCAAAAGTTCTCCATGTCGAGACAATGCCACTAGAGGTACTGATTCAGAAGTGATTGTTCTCTGATCCAGGTCTAAATTACGATCTGAGGATGAGTGAATGAAATACATGATTGAAGTCCGTTCCATAAAACGGGTTCTTTCGCATTAGTAGCTAGTCTCACACCTGGCCCTAGATGGCGCTACTGAAACAAGAAACATTCTTTCGGCTAAAAATCACTGACTTCGTCTGCGAGGTTGTATATGACAAGTGCCATACGAAACAACAACAAAACATTTTCCCTTTAATCAAGAGCATGAATTATTTCACCTTTATTTATTTCACACAAAAAAAACATATGAAGATGGGTTAATATTTTACCAATACCACCTAAATTCGTACTTTTATTAGTAGAATGAAATTCCTAGAAAGAGGGATGTATTCCGATTTGTATTTTTCCATTTTCGTAATTTTATGAACCAACACAAGAGAGGAGAAAAATCATCTCTCACAATTTGATTTTCTTCCCCTGATGTAGCAGTTTAACATTGTAGTAACAACAATAAGACTGATACTTTTTTTACACTCGTAGCGCTCGTAAAAAATTATTTGTTCCCAGGAATGTTGAAAAGATCTGATTATCTTCGTTGACTTAACTTTGATTACCTATTATGTTAAAACTGCACTATTACTATTATGTAAATTTTTGCAACAATGAAATAGAAAGTGCGGTACTTAAGCCAGTGCTTCGGATCTTTACCAATATTCATGAGACAATAGTTCTAAGCCCATTGATTCTTCATGAATTTAACATGAATCAGGCACATGTGGATAGTGCTTCAATAGAGGGCTTTGGTTTCGAAACAAAGATTTTATCATTGACAATCATGTGTTTATAATAAGACATTCAATTTTTCGATTTTAATTAAATTACTTCAGAAAACGAAAATGAGAGATTCTCTTAAGAATTACCCTTTATTAATGTTCTTTAGTTCCTAATCAAATTAGAAATTAAAAATAAACGATATCTATTCAAAGAAAAAATATCGGATATTGAAAATAAATCACTACATTTTATGAATAAAATTTAAAGGCTTGATATTTTCGAAGCATCATTTTCCTCTAATTGTGCATAAATTTCAGCGTGACTTTTATTGTTTGAAAAATTCCTGAGAACTTTGTTTCAGAAATATGCATTTCTTGTCATTATTTTCAAAAGTTTTATTTCGTTATTTCAAATCATCCAGTTTTGAAATTAGATTAAAGCTTTAAGAACGAACTATTTTTAGAGAAAATCGCAGAATTGGATATTAAAATTTATGAAACATTTTAGAAACTTTTATTCTGCATTTGGATGATTCAACATTTTCTAACTGAGAGGCAATTCTTAATTCTCTCTTCAGTCAAACAGAGATTTTGCTTCATATCGATGAATCTTCAGAATATTAATCAAAATCATATGAAATATGTTTTTCCCGATATCTAGATCTTAAACATTCACATGAACATTTAAAAAACGGTTTACTGATTAAAGCTATGTGACTTCTTGGACATGAAAATCATGCTTGGGAGAGTTCCCAGTTTTCTAATTGTCATTGAAAAATCGGAACACCGGTAATATTCAAAATACAATGACTGGCTAAAACAATGATTTCCAATAAACCTATTGGCACATGTTGGATTTTCTAATAAATATTTTTATTAAATTTATCCAAAATTTTAAAAAAATCGTTATTTTTATCTTTTCGAAAAGTAGAAAAACATTTAATACATAATCAGCTGGTTCACCCTGTTACTTAACAGAACCAAATAATTTTATATTATTGAAAAAAAGTTCTAAATCCAGAGACTATTCATAACATAATCGAACAGAGACTAATCGAAGAAACTGTGAATAATATAGGATTTGATAAATGATGCAATTACTCTATAATTTGAAAACCCGTCCAAATCTGTCTTTTTAAAAATATAAACGTTTCTTCACAATTTATATGTTAAACGTTATATCTGCTTTATTTTATTAGAAGTTATATTAATAAAGTTTCGTAAAAAGTCGATTCAATAACTTACGATTCATAATATAAGTATAAGTTAGTAGGACACGTGTTTTACTTTTGTTATGCTAGAGAGTATATATATATATATATATATATATATATATATATATATATATATAATTGAATAGGGCCAAGAGCACGACTTAGTTACTTCATGCGCCATATTCGCTTCTCCTTTTTACAGGAGGGGGGGGGGAGCACATTCACATGCTCCACAGATAAAACACAGAAGAAGAACCATCCTGCCCGAACCGGGACTCGCACCGGGGAACCAGGAAGACGAGCGACCCTTATGCCAGGAAGTCGTTGGTTTGCTATCTAATGCTCTCTAAAGAACATTTTTTTTATAAATTAGGTAATATCTTAGAGGATCATTTATTATAAATTCTGATAATTACCATACGAATGCAGTTTTAATTTGAAAATAACAGTAATATATTTATAAATACAATTATATTAAAGAAAAAAAGTAGCAATATTTAAAAATGCTATTTTCTTCCATTGTTTTCTTATGAAATAAAACCTTAGATTGAAGAACAACAAAATTTCAAAATTATTTTAAAAGCACACTTTAAACAGAAATTCTCCCATTAGGGAAAAAATAAGCTATGTCTTCATATCTTCATCTTCTTCTTCTCAAACTAATATCAAAAATTTTTTCCAAATTGTTATAGAACTATGTGAATTTTTATAAGAATCATCATGCATTTAAATCAAGAACATTATGCAAAATATATTGGAAAACTTTTGCATATTATTATTTAGTAGAGTAATTACATATTGAGATTTTGAGGAATACTGATTTCTAATAAATATATCATAATTTATTGCATGCATGCTACCTTTTCTAATTATTAAAAGTATTTTAAATTTACTTTTATTTATACTAATATCTCATTCTTTACTTTTATAATGTGTTCATTTTAAATTTATTTTACTTTTGTTATTTATTTCATACTTTTATTATTATTTTTTTTTAAATCTTGAAATACGTTTGTTATTTTACATTTTCCTTCATTATTCTCGTTTTTCAAAAATTAAATTATATTGTTATTTTTTCATATTTTTTATATTTCCAGCATATTATAATTTTTATATTCTTTTTCGAAGTTTCTAAATTATCATTCTCACGTCATTAAATTACTTTTTGTTTCGAATCATAAGTAAACTCTGTATGCACAAATAATTCGAACATTGAAAATTAATCACTTACTTTTAGGAATACTTTTTTTATTAGCTCGATATATTCAAAAACTTCTTTCCTTCTCTAAATAGGCACAAATTTCAACATGACTTTAATTACTTTAATGATTATTTTCCTGATAAATAAAGATACCGCATATCTGAATTAGACGATGGTTTCTAAAAAATGTTGAATTCATTCTATATCCTCTGAGCAATCATCTTTTACAATACTTAATTTATCTAATTATCAATTATTTCTGACCATTTGGTAAAAATGAGTTTTCATTTATGCATTTATAGTGAATACTATTTACTCTTTTTCGATGCAATTCAAAATTTTCATCTAATTTCTAATTACTTTTGATTACATAGGTCCAAAAATTAGTCAAGTGATTAGAAAGATAAATAAAGTAGATGCAAATTAGTTTAAAAAGGGGAAGGAACTCTTATAGTTCAATATATATAACAGTACAATATAAAGTTAAGGAATTCAGTGTCTGCTTCCATTAAAGACATATTTAAAGTTTTGTGAAACGTCTGAGACTTCTGAAAACTAGTTTCGTTCGATATATGTTTTTTATTCCTATTTCTCACAATAAAATGACTGATTTAATCAATAAAAAAAAGTGTTTGGAGAAAATATTGTTACGAATATGAAATGTTGCTTCTAAGAACAGTTAGGTCCATCCCTGGAAAGATAGTTTTATGATCAACTCTATTGGATGCAAATCGGCTGCCGGATCATTAACCTACGAGCATGGCGACCAATTTGGAAATTATTTGGTGATTTGGCGACTTTGGCAACAAAGTGGATGATACTCGAATTTTCAAAAAATTTCGCGATAGAACCAATAGGAGCTGAGATATGCTTGATTGTGCATGAACCTTCTCTATCCAGCTTTGGAAACTATAAAAGGCTGATAACCAAGCCGAAGACAGTCGTCTAATAGTATAGAGTTGCACAGCGAGTCAACAGCAAATTAGTCAGATCAGTCCAGCAAAGCGCAAGTGTAGAGTGGAACTCAAGCAATCAGTGGATTGAGCTGTGAACCGTATCTAGGAGTTTATTATGGAAGCAGCATCGAATCGTGTGTGGAGTATCCATTCTTATAGTACGTAGTTAGCAGTTGGATACAGCTAAAGTGGGGAGACAATTGAGAATTGGATGCATTTGGAGAGACCGTAGAGAGTAGCTACGCAGATTCCCTTCTCCTGTTGAATATTGTCTGGTCACTTTGTGTGCTGTGAGTGTTGCTTACTACCTGTTACTACTTGTGGACTGCTATATGCTCTAAGTGTGCTGTTGTGTGTTGTTTGTGTATAACTCGGTTGTGTATTTGTTGCCTATGTATCAGTATCTTCGTGTAAATAAAAGTCGTCATTTATTACTGAGGCTGCTGATTGTGTTACACCATAAGCCCACTACAATCGAACTTGTTGACTTTACAGACCGTAATAATAAGTTTATGGACGGAAAGTAATCGAAATATCTAACTTTGAAAGAAATTCTAAAATTTTTCAATTTATATTTTAATACGCTATTAATGTAGTGTGATGTGTTATACGAATTCTCAATTCAATCTACTCAATGAGGTTGTATTTCTTAGCTGGGCACAGTGTCGATTGCGATGCCATTTTTTCAAACATAATTTTCTCTGAAAGGCTGAGTTACACAGCTTTTCTTACAATATTTCTTTGTAGTTAAATTATTCAAATCCTGTGTAATAGCAATAAATATCTCCGTGGAAAAAATCCAAAATAACTCCAAAAGAGCTAATTAAGAAAATCTTTAATAATCTTGATAAATGCTTACACTTTCATAATTTAATGTAACAGAAGGAAGTAAATGTAATGAATTTTTCCCACTAAAGGTAATTAAGAGAAGTGCTTTTGAAATATATAGCGTCATTTAAGCATTTTTTCCTTTCGCAGTAAAAACATAGGTATGCGTTATTCAAAATATTTGACATCCTGTAAATCCTCTTAAGTTAAACTGCCTTTAATATGTTAGAAAATTAAGACAGAATAAAGGCTTTCTTAAAAGACTGCACAAAAAAGAAATAAAAAGTTAAAATTTTGATTTAAGAAAAGGATATTATTTATGAATATTTTTCAAAGAATTAATGAAAAACGTAAGAAACTTTACAAAGTTAAATATAATAAACGACAATTTAAAGTTAAAGAAAAACTATAAAAATATGTTTCTAATATAATTATGAAAATAATTTACACGCATATGCAGAAGTCAATTTAATTATTTGCTAAATAACTACTTGAAATTTAAACTTAGTAGTTTTCCTATGTATTTATCTTTATTTTCACAGACATATTTTAAATTTAATACTATTTTGATTTAAATTTATTAAATTCTTTATTTAATAAAAATAGATATTCTTCCTTTTCAGCATTTTAAGTTTAGAATAAATCATAATATTTTCTTTATGGGTGGATAAAAATTACGTTGTTTCGTTATGCTGCTTCATTAAAAATTTCATTGAAATAAATTCAAAAATAAATTCCTCACTTTAAAATTTTTTTTTTTATCAAGAGCATAAAATATACCATTCTCAGATATTTCTTGAATACAAAAAGATTCTGGCTATGAAAAATTACGAAGCGGAATTTGTGGATCCTGTTATTTTAATTATTTTCTTCCAGCAAAATTTAATTGACAAATTGTGATTCTTTTCGTTCAACAGTATTGGAATTTTTTTCCAAATAGGTATTTTTAATAGGTACACAATGGAATAAAATCGTTATGATTTTTTTTTTTTTTGTGCATATAAGTATTGTTTTGCCACTGGATTCAACTTTGCAGGAAGGTAAAAATAGGGCTAAATTTAGGTATAAATAATAAACATTTTTTTCCTAATCACTTAAATTTAAAATTAAAAATTACTTTAATTAATTTCAAAGAATCACTGGTGTTTGGGTTCGTTCCCCATACCTCTTTAAAGATCTTAAACAACTTCAGAAGCAGTAATTAGCTATAGATTCAGTCTGGTTTCGGAGCGAAGATTCTCCCATCAAATCTGATAAATGTTAAGAGATTCCTTTCCTAAGATTTGGTTAATTCTCCCTTCAAAATAAATACCATGTAGTTATTCTTGATTCTTTTTACTGTTTTTTTTTTTTTTTTTTTTTTACTTTTAGCAAAGAACATTAATGAGGCCATTTTCTTTCCTAAATTTATATCTGTCGATAAATTTGAACGCATTTGTTTTTCACTCGCCAAAACAATGTTTTAAAAACACACAAGGAAAAACCTTTCATAGTATAAATATTACAAATATACATTAAATAGGATTTAAACATGCAGCAGTTGCTTTCTAATCCATTCTAGACTGCTTAAATCCTGTTTAATGCCTTGCTTTTTATCTTTAATCCCCAATTTGCCATGTAGATTTCTTTTCAGATTAAGTTGGCTTCTATTGATCCTCAATACGCCAGTCAACTCAATTTAGAAATTTCACTTTTCAAGATGTTGCATTTCCGTATAAGTCCAATTACCATCATTATCTTTCCTTTAAGTGTAAAGTAAAAAAAAAAAAGACTCTAATACATGCTTGCTTTGTAAATAGATGAAAATTTTCTTAAAGACGATAAGCTTGTTAGAGTTTTCACACAACGTAAACTGGATTCTCGTACAAGTTAGGGGTCTTTTCTTATGAATAGTACACATGCATTTTTCACTTACAAGCGAAAATTAAAGTGTTTGTTTGCTTGGAAGCATTCTATTAATGTTAATTTTTAAAGAAATTCTCTGATTACATCTGTAATTATTGGGAATTTTAAAAATATGATAACATTTGTTTTTATCATTTCTGAGAGTTCTCAAAACATTATATTTTTCGTAAATTTTTGGGAATTTGCGCGCTTTGGGAGTATTATCTTGATATGCTTTTTCTTATGAAGCAATACCTTTCACAGCTTATTTTGTGATATAGCGTTAAAAATTAAGAGAGAGAAACCTATAAAAAAATTCTATAAAGCAATGAATTTCTCAATTTTTAAAAAAGTATTTTGAGTGATATATTTAAATTTAAATAATTTTTCCTTTTCTCTTTAAGTATGCAGCATTCGCAACTCCCCTTCACTATAAAGACTGGAAGATATAAATTTGAACTTCACTGTATTATAAATGGAGCAAAACTTGAAATTTTCCGTTTTATAGAGATTGAGAAATGTAGATTTGAATTTTTCTGCAATATAGAGAAATTAGATTTGAGCTTTTCGCTATATAGAGATTGAGAAATATAAATTTGAATTTCTCCGGAATATAGAGACTGAGAAATATAAATTAGAAATTTCTCATGCCATCTGTTAGGCAAGGCGGTTGTAAAACTTTTATGGTTATTTTTGAACCATTTTGACATTTCGTTGTTACTAAGATGGCATTCAACATGAAAAACAATTTTGAGGATTTCAGGTTTTTCCCGTAATAGGAATTTTAATTCCTTATATCAAGAAAACTCTATACTAAAATTTTAAAAAAGAAAACTGCAAATTTAGCATTTTTTCTCAAAAAAAAAAAATTCTCTCAAATTTGAAATTTTGTTTATCTTAGCATCAAATATCTAAAAAAAATGTCTTTGTGCATTTTTTCTAAACACTTTTTTACGCAAATGCTCAGTATTCAAAAGGCATAAATTCTCATTTTTGTTAAATTTAAGAAATTATAATGTGAAATGCATTCCCATAATTGTAAAATTCTTAAAATTAATAAATTCAAACAATTTATTAATTTCAAATAAGAACATTTTTTCTTTGTTTTCAAATAATTATTTTATTATGCATGTTTATGAAACTTTGGGTTCCTTTATTTCAATACCATCATTTAAAAAATAATCTTTCAGCGGCGAAAGAAGATGTTTGCAAAACTGTTTGTGCGTAAATATTATTAATTAGAAAGAGCAAACAGCCATTTTCTCCCACATTTAGGAAGTTTTTCCGTAAGTGTCATTCATAAAAAATACTTTTACACACTCTATTTTTCATAACGTCCTGCAAGCTTCGAGGGAGGGGGGTGGGGGGGAGAGATCCGATTCATTTGCGTAAATTACTTCCACTTCACTAATATAATTAATTGTTCCGCAAATATGTCACATTCATTACATTTTTTTCTGGCGTCATGTGATTAAGAGTAATTATTTGTTGAATAAGTAATTTATATCCATTAAGGAATACTGGTACCTCTAGCACTATTGATGCATTGGTTTTAGTTTTTCTACTGCATAAATAATAAGAGAGTTTGCCAATGACATTATATAAAAACGAAAAAAAATCAGCTACCGAAAATTTGTTAAAAATATCCGCGGTTTTTACTATTTTTCTAGAATTAAAGCTAATATTTAGAAAATAACATGACAATCTTAAAAATTCATTAATTAAAAGGAAATATTTACCCTTATTTATATAAAACAAAAATTCTTCATTTAAAGTTAGAACATTTTTAAATATATTATTAGCATGATAAAAGGGTTTTTTTTTGGTATTTTTGCACTTGAATACATCCTTTAAGGGTTTTTGAAATTTTTTACATAAAATTTTTTAATGAGATACTATTTTACTATATAATATTTTTTCAGTGACATTTAATTAATCATTTTCAAAACAAAATAATATTAAGAAGAAGAATATAAAAGAGGAGAATAATAGTTTATAAAAAAAATATTCTGATATTCTTCAGAAGCTTAATTATTTGTTTCAAAAATAGTTTTTCCTATTTTATACATTTTTGAAATTCTACTTATATTTAAATACAGTAAAAACGGTCATTGAAATTATTGAAACTTCACTTTATTAATAAATCGAGACAATTAATCAGAATATCCCATTGTTTAAATGCACAATAAATATTTTTTCTTAGTTTTATAAAAAAAGAAATAATTTCTGAAAATAGAAGTAATAATACATTATTTAAAATCACAGCTGTGTCTGAAGGCTCTATTCTATATTGCGAAATATATAAGCGTACGGCCACCAACAAGTGAAAAAGAAAACTTCTTCCTGCCACACGCAAAATGTTTTCATTCAGAAAAGTTATTTTACCGGAAGAATGAAAATTTACAATCTTAGAAAAACGAAGACTAGGAAAACAGGAAAAAAGAAAGACACACATACCAAATAAATCCATTTCTTCTCGTGCATTTTTTTAAAATTTTTATTCGGAAAAAACTTTTTTCTTCCTTTTAGGCTTAGTTAATCTTTTCAGATTGTTAGTTTTAGGTTTCTTTCAGTGATTTTATGTCACTTTCCTAGCTCAGTGGCGGCTTGAAATAGTTTTTGAATTTAGGTGACTTCATGCATTTCAGTTGTTAAGGTTTATTAAAAGGAATGACAACGAAATAAATAAATTCCGTCACATGAGACAGAATGGGTTAAAAGTCTGACATTTCTCTTTAGTTTATTTGCACATTACATGATTAAATGGAACGGACGTCACATTTATTAAACGACCTCTCCTACCATTTGTAAATTAACGATTGCGTTCCGCTTTCGTCAAACAAAACTATTTTAATTGAAAACCTATTTTTAATAATTATACTATCAAAGAATTTTAATAAAAAGTTAATGTTCAGATGCTTGAATTGTCAAGAGCAATTTGAAAGGAATGGAAGATAAGAAAGTGGCAATGGGAAGATATAATTAATTGCTGCAATTTAAATATTTATATTATTTACTTTTATGAGGTATTTACTGTGTTAAATTTCAAAAATTTTTCTTTGAGGGTTTTGAAAATCATACTATCACTTAATACTAGAATGAAATACCAACCGAAACATGAAATAATTTAAGCGCGCATTGAATAAGAAATTTCTATTTTTCTGTGTTTTAAGACAACATATATACATTTTTTTATCTTTAAGTAGTTTAGTTTTGTAACTAGTGTTTTTAATTGTTGTAATTTCTTTATCCTATTTTGTTTTGTTTTAATTCATCATATTATTCTATATTGAATATAATACTTTAAATGTAGCGCTGATACCTTTTTCTTTGTCATTCGTCAGCTTTAAGAACCATAAAAATAATAATATGGTTTTATTAAATCCCATAGAATGTAATTATTTATTCTTTTAATTACTACAGTTTTATGTTTATTGTAAGCGACTTTGTTTTAAATTGAATAAATTGGTGCATAATTACTTTTAACTCTGTAGCATATCATAACGGCTATACTAGTGAAACTTTTAGCTTCTATGTGTAAATTAAGAGCATCATTTTAGGATTATTGGTCATATAAGACCATTATTTTGGTAAAGTTTAGTAAAATTAAATTTTTTCATTCAAGAAATTTTTCTATCGGTTATTTTTTACATTATTTGAATCAATTTTATTGCGATATATAAAGAATTTTTAATTATCATATTATTGGAAGAGATAACTAACATAATAAGCAGAGAAAAGTGAAAAATCTCTAAAGAAAAATTGCGTTATGTTCAGAAGCGAATTTTTTATTTCTTGGCTACTTATTTAATATTTACATTCAAGCATAAAATGTCGATTGATAATAAAGATTTGAATATTTACAATATCATTATGAAAGACTGAATAATAAAGTTAAGAATTGCTGCAAAAATGTTATCTTTAATTTGTATTATTTTATTTAACATTAAATCGTTTGCAAAATAAATTATTCTTTATTCACCTGTTTTATAAAATTATTCTTTAAATTTTATTCATTTAATATCGGAATTACGATTATGGATAGTTTTATTATTATCTTTATAATATTTCCAACAATAATATTATCAATACACAGTTAAAAGTCACATTTGTTACTTTTTTCTAAAATTTTCATCTTATTTCCTTATTTTTATTTTATTTACTTGTATTTACTTATAACTTTATTTCATTTGAAAATAATATACGTGCTTATAATAATTCTAAATAATAAAATACCAATCGAATTTTTTTTAGAACATATTAAATAAGTTTCTAAACATCTTTACTCCATCGTTCCTCCAATTCCAAAAGAACGATTAGATCGATAAAATTCAGAAAAAGAAATGGCTAAAAAGACGTCTTCTATATTGCCTTTTTCGAAGAGGTTATAAAGATTTCGAATGTAGATTCAATAAGTAATTTGAAAGCAAACAAAATTAAATTTATGTGTTGCAATTTAAAGAAAGCGACTAGTTTGCGCTTTATTTTTATAGCTTGTTTCAAAAGGAAACAAGCAAGCTGCTTTCAAATAGCTGTTTACAGAAACATTATTGAATTTTTCTCCACCTTCCACTGTGAGGGTAGAACAACACTTCATTCAATTCAGTTTGGAAAGGCATTTTGAAGAAGAATCTGATTTATGCTGTGTTTTCTTTCCCGCTTCAAACTCGTCTCAAATGTAGCGTGAAAATTGAATGTTATCTTTGTGAATGATTGATACTGGTAGTGAGATTACTTTCCCATTTGTGCAAGAAATGTTGTTCAAGAACAAAAAAAAATAAAAAAAATGAAAAAACACAAGAAGAAATGCAGAAAATAAAATAAAAACAATATATGTATTTTTCTTCCTTTTTTCCATACATTAGAATTTCAGAAAATTATTCTTACTCATGTTTGTAAAATGCGAAAGTGCATATAAATGATAAATAGCATTCGAACATGTATGAGATGTTCTTTGATTATTTCCTTCGATTTTCTTTAGAAACAAAACATAAAGTAAAAATATTTATATTTGATGCAATATCTGTTGCTTTTCAGACATGGAAACGTCGAAAAATATTTATCCCGACTTCACAGTAAGACTTAGAAAATTATTTTGTCACTTTATGTTTATTTGTTCTTTATTTAGAAGCCCATATTTATGTGTTCCTTAAATATGCTTGAATTTATCGATGCATTAGCTTTACCACTACCGAAAAAAGCTTTTTTTCAGACATAGTATTGTAGCTGAAGTATTCCAGATATATTTTCTAATTATCGTTTCGAAAATATTAATGTCGATACTTTTCAAAATATAATTTCTTACAAAGTGATCTTACAAATTAAAAGCGAGTGAATTAATATTTTTTCTATAATCCAGGAAAACAGAATAAATAAAAAATATTATTTAAAGAAATGTCTTATAATAAGTATTGAAGGAAGATTTCGTTAATTCTGCTTCCAAACCAAATTCCTAATTTGCATATAATTTTTGTCCGCATAGCAGATTTGTAATTGATCTTTGTGAAATGTTTCAATTTCAATTAATAAAATCTGAAATATTTTTGAAAATGAAGTGATTTTTATTATGTAGTTAATTAATTACAACAACTTATAAATAATTATTTGTAAAGGGAACTATTTAGTTAATTACAAAACTGATTATCCGAACTATCCGTAACTGATTATCCGTATACTTTCAAACTTTTTATGTTCTATACGAAACATAAAGATCATAGTTTTATGCTTTAAAGTAATATGTAAATTATGTCATTGAATAATCCAAAACTTTGGAACGCAATTTCTTCATCTATAAATCTGCATAAGAAAATATGTATCTTTAAGGAGTTGAAATATTCTGAAATATCAAGGAGAAACTAACTATTTTTGGCAATTATTTTTTATTTTTCTTACATGTATTTTCTTATAATAACTATAATATTAATTATTAATCGCCTAAAGATACCAGCTGTTTTACCGTATTTATTTATTGTATTTAATTTCACTTAAATTCTTCAGATATAATTTCATTCCAAGACGGCGTCAAATTGTCAGTCAATGAAGTAGTATTTTAATTGTCTTAATATTTCGGGTTGTACCGAAAAACGCTCAAATTTAGTTTAAATTTGGCTCATTAAATTCAATTCAAAATTGCTCAATTCAAATTCAATTCAAAATTTCTCAATTCAAATTCAATTCAAAATTTCTCAATTCAAATTCAATTCAAAAAATTGCTCTGAGATTCTCATATCGATTGTCCTAGGTATATTTGAATAAATAAGCAGATGTAAGTCAAACGATTCGAATTATACAGAGTCAATACACGCGCACGTGCGCGCACGCACACACTCACACACACACATGCACACACACACACACACACACACACACACACACACACACACACACACACACACACACACACACACACACACACACACACACACACACACACACACACACACACACACAAGCACACCTTTATTAGTAGTAGGGAAGGGATAATATACTACATAATCTTCACATAAATTTTATTAATATCTGCATTATTCCATTCGCCATCCATACGCAATAAATTTTGCATTCTTAGTTTCCTCAAATATTTCTATGTAAGAATTATGATTCTGCATTCTGTGCTATTATTTTTAATGTGATTTGCTTTGTGTAGTATATTCTTTTTTTTTTTTTTTGACTCATGACCTTTTTAGTGTAGTCATCCCTATGGTGTTCTTTCTTTAAATGAATAAGTATTGTTTGATGTATATCGTTGAAAATTTGAGTAGCAAATTACAGTAGATTAAATTGAGTAGTATATTATATATATATACAAATTTTAGGAAAAAAAAACAAGGTACATTATACAAAAATATCTCAGGATATTAAAACAAAATTTATAGGAATGAGTATTTAAAGTAGTACTATTATGTTGTATCAATGAATGCGGCATATTTAAAATGTTACCTTTGAAGAAATTAGTTACCTCTACCATCTCTTCAAGCATCAGGATTGGTCACTAGAAATATCGGCACGTTTACTCAGAAATGCCTTGAGGAAACACAGTACTCTAAACTTTACTTTGAACTCGGCACAGAATTTTATTGAGTTTGCTGTTAAGACCTTACTGAATTAGATTGATTTGAAGGATTTAAATGAAAGTGAATACATTTGAGTTACACGTCGCCCAACATGGCTTGAAAACATAATTAGAGATAAATAGTTCCTGTAGGTATTTAATTTAATATTATGAAAATTTTTCTATTAATTTCTGATGGCTTTTCGTAATGCTTCTATGTTTTCGAATTTTTAACAATTGCAATACATTCTCTTCCTATAGGTAAAAGTGTAAATGACAATTTATAATGAAATAAAAATTCGCAGTATGTTTTCAATGTTTGTTTACATGTTTGTATACAAGAAACAATATTTTCATTGTTTGTTTTCAATGTATGTTTACAAGAAACGCTGCATATCTATTTTTTTTTAAATGAAAAAGGAAAAAAAAAAGATCAAAATGAATAAGTTTTATTTTGTTCATATTTTAGAAGAACCTGTGATCATATATCAGTGTTAGACGTGGAAATTATTTACCTTGTTTGCTTCTGATTACGAAACATATTTTCTTTCTCTTTTTCCTTTCTATTGGAAAAGTGATATGTGAATGGGGTGAGGACATGCAAACAGCCACAATCCCGCAGAATATCCCACAATTATACTTAGGTTTAATTAATAATGAGGTATTTAAGTGGTACTTTAATGCTCCCCTTGGAATAAGTTAAGCACTTTTTCTAAGCAGTTCTTAAATGAAGTGTTTTGTTACTATCAAAGTGATTCTACGGTTTAAAGAAACTGCTTCATTTAAGCGACTCATTATTGTTTTGAATAAAAAAACGTCTTTAAAATTGTTTCGTTGAGAAATAAAGAAGCTAGGGAAATAATTTCAAGCTAAATCCACATTGCTTTTCCCCTATGCAGGTGTTTAACAAAGGAAAAATTAAGTTAAAAACTGATTATATGTTTTAAAAATTTCATTTAAGATTTTATAATTATTAGAAAAGTATAAATTCAGATCTGTTTAAAACAGCTTTAAAATTTAAATAGTTTTCTTGCTTCTTTTCTTGAAGCTTGTAAACTTCAACTTTTTTATTATTGACTTAAAAGAATTAACAATTTTAATCAATTTATTTTAATCAAATTGCTATAAAATGCTATACTTAGGTTTGCTATTTACTTGATAGTTTACTTTCATATTAAATAAAAGATATTTTTTCATTGTTGCTTAAAATTTTTCAAATTAAAATATCAACAAATTCTTTAAATTAGAAAGGGCAAGATTTGACAGAGGATATGACATAATGAGACTCTTTTGTAAATAAGAAAGATAATTTTGCAACAAAGTAAATAACTAAGGATTGCAATCCAAATGGGTACAGAATAACCAGGAACTCTCAGTTCGTTCTATTTTTGATGTTATATATTAAAATATATTATTATGGACTAAGTTAAGAAATAAATAAAATTGAATATTTTAGTAGCAAAGACAAGCAAATTCGAAGAGAATTATGAGGTGAGCATTTATAAATCTGTAGTAAAATTTGACGTAAAAAACGCAAAGTTTCTTATAATTAAATCCGGGTGGAGAAAAAAAGGACTAAAAAGTAATTAATCTTCAGAATAAAAAAAGATATGGGACGCTCTGAAAAGGAAACGCTTAGAAGGGAATGGTGAAAATTGAATTGGCAAAAAAGTTTTTTTTCTTCTTTCTTAAAGAAATACACTGAATGCTGTTAAAAAGAAAACAGTTAAAATTTATTTTTTCTACTTCTTTTAAAGAATTTGAAATTCTAAAGAAGTTGGATTGTTTTTTTTTTTCTTTTGAAACCTCATTACAAAGTATAAAAAAATCACTTTTTCAGTTTTGTTGCTGGCATTAATCTTAAATAATGTTTAATTTATCGTTTAGATATATAACATCATTCCTGTTGCACCCTTGTATTGGTACTCAATCGTTTCAATATTCATAATAAAAACTAAAACACGAATTTTTTTAAATGTGTAAAAACGCTGATCTTATTTGTTTTTAGATTAAATTTCAGACTAAGACTACGAATTTGAAACATTATTACTGAACATTCATACACAAATAACTAGAACTCAATTCTGAACAAGTTTTTGTTCCGTTTCAATTGGAATTTGAAACATGATTCACTGCAAATTCATGCACGGATAACTGGAATGCAATTCTCAAGAAGATGTCCTTTAGTTTCAGTTGGAATTTCAAACATGATTCACAAGAAATTCTTACACGAACAACTAGACTGCAATTCTGAACAAGATTTCGTTCAGTTTCAAGTTGGAATTTGAAAGATGGTTACTGGAAATTCATGCACAAATAGCTAAAATGCGATTCCGAAAACGATTTCGTTCAGTTATATTAACGCTTCGAGTTCAAGTAAAGCTTGGATTCTATTGGAAATGATCTTGTAATTTTGAATTGCCCTTGGATAGAATCTGGTCTTACCAACACCGAAAAGTCAGGCTTAGGGAATGACTTTAGGATGCTTGACCTACGACATTACATTTAAGTTATTTCAGAACAAAAACTACATACTCCTCTTTGATGGAATCAAGTTTCGAACCTAAAGTACTCTAGATTTGACTTATTGGTCTTATTTTAAATTACCGTGTTCTGCTAAATAAGGATTAAAATAAGTTTTTAACCTAAAGCATTTAGCAGCATTATTATAAATACTATAATGATGTATATGATTAAATATAATATGATATATATTGAGGAATTGTATTGTGTCATTGGACTCGTAACATTTTGAAAAACAAAAGTTCTTAGCCAACCATTCTTTGATTAAATTGGTTTTAGAGAAATTATTAAATCTAGTAAAACTCACATAGTGCAATAATAAAATAGGTACTTTATATCTGTGGTGATTCTGCTTTCATCAAGATGATATCGCAGTTTAAGTTGCATGCCCGTGCAAGCGGATTAATCATGCGTGCAAGCAGCAAGCGCAATCAGCGTGCAAAAGTATTAATCATGAGGTGTACGGATTAACTGTATTTTCTTTCTTAAATGAGATTTATATATGTATTCCATTAATTAGCAAAAAGCTTTTTCTTAATGTTTCCCTTAAATAAAAATGTTATTATTTTTTTTTTACTGTACCAGTTATTGAATTGAATAATATGGACAGCATCCACATATGTATCGACAATAATAAATATTTAAAAAATAATTAGATGACTTTAGTTATCATTGAATTCCTTTATACGTTGAAAACAATGCATTCATGTTAATTTATATATTTCTATGTAATTTGATTTAAATCGTTTACATATATATTCCAGCTGCCTTTTAAGAATTCTTCCTTTCAAACCAAATCATAGACGCAATCCGAGCATTTACTTTAAAATTATTCATACCTCCATTTATTTAAATCTAACATTCTTGTCTGTGTGTGATTTTCACCATTTTATTTGCATGGGTTTTCATTTTAAGCCATTATTGGTGCCTTAGGTACAGCAAACATGGAATATTTATCCCGAAACCTTCAATTTCAGGAGTCATTTGTATGCACTTTAAGTTCTGGACGTGTTCCAGTGTTTTGTTCCATGGAATAAATTTGCAGACGTGATGTTTATCGTAATCGGGGCATGCGTTCGTTTATTGCCTAATGCCGCAAACGTTCACTCTAAACAGAACTTCCAAATTGTGAGGGGGATATTTTAAGCCGAAAGGCAATGTTTCTGAATATTAAGCATCCAGCTTTTACTTTTTCTTATTCTTTTGTTTACCCATGTGGAATGGAGAGAGGGGTGTTAAATATTTCATTTTAGAAAACATTATTTTTGAAGAAGGTAGTAGTAAACTTAACTATCACAATTTTTGAAACTTCCAGTAATTGGTCATTTAAGCAGTTTTCTTGGCAAAGATATTTACATATAATTGTGAAATGGAATGCATTATTAAGCTGCGTTTTATTTTCTAAATATAATTAAAGACTTTCCTTGTAAATATCTTTGCAATATTTTCAATGGATAGATTTACCTTCGTAATTTCTCTAAATACTGTATTTATTAAAAGTATCCATTTTGTTTATTAAAAGTGGAATTAGATCCAGTATTATAAGTGAACTCGTCTTATAAGTGATATACTAATTATAATTCAGAACATTTTTTTTATTATTCTGTTTTCATAAGAGAATATAATGAATACATAATAAGCACATCTGCTAAGTTTTACCACTTTATCAAGCTAATATTAATAGTTAAATATGATTTGAACTTCGAAATAACTTAAGAGTATTTTAAAAATTTAAATCAATTTGACGTTGACTCATATAGTGCTTTTTGAATATCGAGAAAATAATGCAGGAGCAATCCATTTTCTTTATTTACGACTAAACACGATAAAATACAGTAATTGATATTTATATTGATTCATAAAGTGGTAATTTCACCCTTCAATTCGTTGCATTCCAGTTTACTTCATTCCTATGCTCATACTTAAGAATGACAAAAGTAAAAAGATTTCAGTGATCTGTCCTATTTTATATTTAACTCAGCATGATTAGTTTGTATACTGAGCATGATTAATTTGAACACTATTCATTACACAGTGCAGAGCATTCGGTCTAGATTTCAAGAATTAACACAATGCTGTAATGTTGATTGCTGCTCTTTATATATATGGTTTTATTGAGAAAAATGTTACAAATATGATAATGCTTCATTTTAAATACATGATAGATACTAAAAGATATGGAAAATAGTACAAGCACGCGTTTTAAAATATTTTTTTTTAATTTTTACTTGAAATTTCGATTGAAAAATAAATTTACTATCAGAACTCCTGCCTGCCATTTGTATTTATTTCCTAATCAGGATATTCTGTTATCGTAAAATAAAATAAGGATGAACTAATTAAGAAATAGATAGCAAATAGTTTCATTGGTAATATACTTATTAAAAATTAAATTAATACAATTGAATATGTTTAAAAATATTTGAAAACGTGTAAACTGAAATTATTAAAAACATTGACGTTATTTTCTATTAATTTAAACAATTTATGCTCCTGTAAAACAGAAAAAACAACTTAAATTTTAAGTGAGATTTTGAGAAAATAAATGAATTTTACTCTCTGCTAAACATCATACAAAAAAATTTTCCACCCTAAGATATGCATTGTAACCCATAAAAAAATAAATACAAAAAATTTAAAAAAAAGTATTTTTCAAATCTATCAACTTCTATATTGGACACCTTATGTTTTTTTTTATTTTGTTTTAGCTTGCAAATAATTTATTTCTTGATATTTTGATATTTTTTTTCTGTTTTCATGATTTTTAATTTTTAATTGCAATATCTGTAAGTCAACATATCCTTTAAATAAAAGATAATAATGTGAATTTCACGAAATCTATTGTTGTTTCCTATACTTATATTGATATTCCTTATTAAATTCTCTAAAATATTAATAAGGATTTCTTTTAATTATGAATATAATATTTTATTTTTTATGTCTATAGTCGCAAATAAGAAATATTTTGCTAGGAAAACGTGCCGAAGTATTTTTTATTCTTCGGACATTTTATTTTCGTCAAAAAAAAAAAAAAAATCAGAATTTTTTTCCGTTACATCCAAAAAAGATTTTACATTTAATACAAATATAGAAATAAAAGAAAATTATTGCTTGGAAATACTCAAATTAAATTTACTCATGTACACAGAATTTTTTCAACTAAAGTAACAGAATTTTATTAAAATTCGTTTTCCACGTTATCAAGATATTGCTACATTTTTTTAGTTTTATTTTAAGCTGCTAAAGGTTCCAAGAATATTTAATCCAGAAAAAGCTATTATTATTCAAATTTTGACGTAAATCGATACGATAATTGTAATTTAATGCTTCCTATTATTTTTCGTTATAATTTTATGGAAATTATACATATAATTAGGCGTCATTATAATTTTCTTTAATTATATTTGTGTGATTTAAACATTTCTGCGCTATCACAAATCTTCCTGGTCAATAAAGATAATTATAATTAGAAGTATTTTTATTTATGCAGACTTGTTTCATCTTAAAATCATAGAAATGTTCTATCCAATCTTCATTCTTTTTTTAATGTGATGGAATTTTAAAAGTTTATACATTCCAACGATAATACTTTTTTATTATTTTCTGAACTTAATTTTCAGTTAAATCGATTGATTTACTTAAATTTAATTCAATACTATAAAAGCCTAGAAATGAGGAATTTCATACATTTTTTTATTTAAAGATTGTGTCTTATTTAAAATAATGAATTAAAAGCTGAAGACTTAAAAACGGAAGCTAATTAAAACGGAAACAACTCTTATTTTTAGCAACACAATAAAAAAAAAACTGCTGTTTTTTTTCAAAAATATTTATTTATCATATTCATTTCTTGATACTTTCATATAAATAAAAAATATTTCGACCTTATTTTGAAGTAAACATGTTAAAACATGAAGTATAAACCGTATCTGTAACATTAATAAATTTTCAAAATTAAGTCGCAACAGACTACAACATTTCGTTACCTTCACTCATAACATTGACGGATCAATAAAATCGTTCAACTGTGATTGTAGTTTAATCCCATGATTATTTTTTACACCCACCATCCATTCGAAAACAACACTAAACTAGCATTTAACAGCAAATAAATCTCAAGAAGTTTATCACCTGAGCCAGAAAATTACCGTACCCTAACTTCAGCTTGAGAGCTTTACATCCCACTTACCTTATCCTCATTTCAAGAAACAAGAAAAAAGTATTTCTATTCTCTGTCGAAGTCCTATCGTAGATCTTCGACGATCGATACGGGGCGACCACCCATGTGTTTACTGCCACTTCCGGTATCAGAAGTATCGACTCGGGCGAGCGTGAAATGATGACAAGGCAGGCTAAAAACACACTTAATTCCGCTCCTTCCCTTTCCCCTAAAGCCGATTTTTCCCGGATAACTGTGCAGTAAATCATGTTTATTGATTCGTGCCTCGTAATTTAAGAGGAATCCCTTCGCTCCAGAGGAATTTCCAGCACCGCACAATGGAAAAGGGAATTGGAAGTTTCTGCTTTGAACTCATTCGAAGTCGATAACTACTTAGAACTTTTTTTCCCCTTCTTCTTTCCCTTGAATCAACATTGTCCTCCGCAATCATGCAAGCATAGAACTCTCATCTGCATACTGATCGATTTCTTGTTTTTTTCTTTGTTTCTGCTGTGCTTGATTTGAAAATTCAAATTACACAGTTTTTCTTCCTTTTCAGTTTGTTTAAGGCATTGAAACTGAATCATCTGTTTTTAACGCGAGGGTTATATTTGGGTGTAATCATTCAATGAATAGAAAAGGACGCAGCTGTGCGGAGGGAAATTAACTATTATATTATAGATTCCCTGTTTAACATCATAGGCTTTACTGAATAGTGTAGTTAAAATGAAAATACCGTTTAAAAAGATTGTTCTCCGCAGGTATATTATTATAAATTATACCTATGCTCTATTTTCTAAACTGAATTAACGTAGATCCAATTCGTTAAACTCTTTATAACTAACTAGACATTTTTGTTTACTGCTTTAGTTTGTCTGGATTAAGGTTTCTAGAATTGTTAATTAAAAATTTTATTGACTTTTGCTTTAATAACTTATTTAGTAGAATAGTTTTAAGCTTTAAAAAATTTTGATGGATATGTAACTCATAGAATCCATACGTTCCGCAACTTTACTGTGAATTTCCTTTAATTTTTTAAAGAGTTTTAACACTATTTGATAATTTTTTTCTGGTGCTGTAATCACTATCATTGAAGAAAGAAGCGGGATTTATATTGAACGCATCACGTTCTTAACTCACATAGCTTCAATTATGCAAATTTAAGTAAAGAATGTCTATGTTTTGCTTTGTGAATTATCAAGAATATTATGAAAGATCTGTTACATTTCTTTTTTCTGTTAATATAACTTATGTGTTAAAAAATAAACAGAATAATAAGCAGCAATTTTAATTTGTTGAAGAGCAATTTTAATTTGTTATTAACTAATTAACTTAAATGTAGCTGTTCTTTTATTCACTAAAAAATAGATGATTAAGCTTGGGCAAATATCTTTTCAAAATCTTTGTTTATATATTTATTTATTACTTATCTGGCTAATTCATAAACTGTAAATATTTTTAATAGATCAAATCAAAATTTCTCCTATCAGTCTGTTAATGTTCAGTCAATATTATTTATTTTTCTAACTATCGGAAACACAATATTTGATAAATTATAGAAAAAGGAGTGATTTAATTTTAAGAAAGTTACAAATAACTTTTTATGTATTTTTTCCCTTGCATCATAAAAAATAATTATTTTCAAAACCCAAATAACTAATTCTGAAAAGTTGTGTTAAATATTATAATCATGATTAGCAATCTTATTTAATGTACGATATTATGAAATTACATTTTTTTAAAATGGAACTGCACTGGAAAAAAAAGTGAAAGCAATGAATCTAAATAATGATTCTGTTTTTAATAAATATGAATTTTTATATTACGTAACTGTAAATATAGTTATAAATCTGTAATAATATTTTCCCACAACAATAGTCTCATCGTTGAAAAGACAGATTTACAGATACTCTGAATGACGAATGAATGTCAATGGTCTACTTCTGATACCAATGTTAGTGAAATCGAAGTATTCCATTGTTTCGAATCTTTAGAGATGACAGGATTTCACATTTCAATTCTATGGTCTTCTCTAATTTCAAGAAAAACTTCTAGAAGGCTGAAGACTCAATCAACAGCGTGATAATCTGAGTGCGATGACATGATCGAGAGACTTAATTACACTATTTTAAATAAACATTCTTTAGTTGATTTAAATAATCAGACTGATTGGAAATTCATTTATCATTTTTTCTCTGATTTTGTCTCTCTGCCCACGAATGGACAGAGAATCAAAAATGCTTTTCGATTTGTAACTTATTCATGCCTATTATGTCAATGTTTTATTTATTTTTTTCACAAAATTCTTGGACTAATAAATGTTATAATAATAATGTGTGGGGATAATATTGGTTTAGATGTTTTTTGTTGATAAGATTCAAAAGGGATAAATATAATGTAAAAAAGATTGCAGATTGCTATTGAAAAAACGATAGGTATATGATTGTTATATGTTTATTCATTGTTCCCACATTAGTGCTTTAATTAGCAGGGAAAAAATCGTTTTTCACAAGTTATATATATATATATATATATATATATATATATATATATATATATATAT
Source organism: Argiope bruennichi (assembly GCF_947563725.1). Classification (NCBI taxonomy): domain Eukaryota; kingdom Metazoa; phylum Arthropoda; class Arachnida; order Araneae; family Araneidae; genus Argiope; species Argiope bruennichi. The sequence goes on from NC_079155.1 coordinate 11,953,133, forward strand.
ATATATATTATTACACTCTGAGAAAATAAAATATATGTAAAAGAAATGTCCAAATAGTGAGGAAATTGGATCAAAATTGTAAGGAATTTCGTAAATTGGTCCCACGCATAATAAGTTTTCTTATTTCAAGATTTTATTTCAAAATTTATATATATTTTCTTTCTTCCACATATCATCATGTATGATAAAAGAATGATTAAAAGGCTAAAAGAATATATGAGAAACAAAATATAATAAATAAATATAAAGCCAACAAATAGATAGAATGGAATTTTTAAAATAAAGCAAAAATAAAGCTTCGTCTTAAAAATTAATTATTCATAAATGAATTTGTAACGTTAATTATGTCTTAAACACCCGAAGACCTTATCCTCGCGTGTGTACTTCGCAGCATCACTAGCAGCATCTTCCCACATTAATCACAGATTATTTTGCAGCTGATCACCGCATAGCGTTGCAATCATCTTATCAGAAATTTGCTCAACAAAGGTTCTTTCACAGGAAAAATGTTTGACAGAATTCTTCATAGACCTGAGTTCCTCATCTCGCCGCTGAGTCCTAATGATGAGAATCAACAGATGATGGTCGAGAGTGCATAGGGAGCAATAAACTAAAATATTTACTTAGGAGGCCTGTAGTAATTTAGAGAGTGGTACTAATGGGAGGGTCTTTAAGAGGCAATTTTGTGATTATGGATGACCTGTGTGGGTTTTTTAAAGGGAAATTGCTAGTTAGTTAATGGTTTCAGACGAACTGTTTCGTCTAAACGAAGAAATTGGATAATTATTCCATAAGAGTTAATCATTCATGCTTCTAATAGGCTACAGAATTTAATTAATATGGAAATGTAAAAACTTGCAGTGTAAATAAAAAATAGCAATTAGAAATCTAGTAAAAGATCAAAGAGTTGGAAGAAAATATTGGTCACGAAGATGTAAAAAACTACGCTGTTAGTTTAAACAAACAATTAGATTTATCAAAACCAAGCAACTCACAAGCAAGATACTGAGAAATTATCCATCAATGATGGGGTTCAGCAGTTCTCATAAATAGAATGTTTGAGAAGAATCCAATTTGAATATTTCAGAAATATGTAGAACCTTCCAGATCTTAGATAAACAATAATGAAACATTTTAAATAAAATAACGGAAGTCTTGGATAAGACATCGTAATTGGTATTCGAATCATGGACCAAGCAATCTTAAATGAGATGCTTTGACGATTGAGCTACTGTGATTGCTGGTTATTCTGATTTGTGCAACAATATAATTGAAATAAACCTGGGTAGCTGAAAATTTGTCTGCAATGTTTAAAATCAAGAAATTCATCTAATTGTTTTTCAAACTTGAATCGATATAGACAGTAGCCATTTTTTTATATTTCTACATTATCCAAAAAAAAAAAGTTTACCTTCATATATCACCACATTGTTAAAACTAGTTTATTTACCATTGTTTTTTAATTGCGATCATTGATAGATAAACTGGAGATAAGTTTGCATGTATTAGTGTATTATTACAGCATGCTATGATACCATGCTATCTTATATCATAATGATTTTTATTTTTTCTCCTAAGAGATAATTTTAGCAGTAAAAAATTATTCATCAGTAACTATTAAAGAGAATCGATATAGATAGTAGCGAATTTTTTTATATTTCTACATTATCAAAAAAAAAGTTTATCTTCATATATCACAGCATCGTTAAAACTAGTTTATTTACCATGTTTTTTAATTGCGATCATTGATAGATAAACCGGAGATAAGTTTGCATGTATTAGTCTATTATTACAGCCTGCTATGATACCATGCTATCTTATATCATAGTGATTTTTATTTTTTCTCCTAAGACATAATTTTGGCAGTAAAAAATTATTCATCAGTAACTATTAAAGAGAATCGATATAGACAGTAGCGATTTTTTATATTTCTACATTATCAAAAAAATGTTTACCTTCATATATCACCGCATCGTTAAAACTAGTTTATTTACCATGTTTTTTAATTGCGATCATTGATAGATAAACCGGAGATAAGTTTGCATGTATTAATCTATTATTACAGCATGCTATGATACCATGCTATCTTATATCATAGTGATTTTTATTTTTTCTCCTAAGACATAATTTTGGCAGTAAAAAATTATTCATCAGTAACTATTAAAGAGAATCGATATAGACAGTAGCGATTTTTTATATTTCTACATTATCAAAAAAAAGTTTACCTTCATATATCACCGCATCGTTAAAACTAGTTTATTTACCATATTTTTTAATTGCGATCATTGATAGATAAACCGGAGATAAGTTTGCATGTATTAATCTATTATTACAGCATGCTATGATACCATGCTATCTTATATCATAGTGATTTTTATTTTTTCTCCTAAGACATAATTTTGGCAGTAAAAAATTATTCATCAGTAACTATTAAAGAGAATCGATATAGACAGTAGCGATTTTTTATATTTCTACATTATCAAAAAAAAGTTTACCTTCATATATCACCGCATCGTTAAAACTAGTTTATTTACCATGTTTTTTAATTGCGATCATTGATAGATAAACCGGAGATAAGTTTGCATGTATTAATCTATTATTACAGCATGCTATGATACCATGCTATCTTATATCATAGTGATTTTTATTTTTTTTCCTAAGAGATAATTTTGGCAGTAAAAAATTATTTATCAATAACTATTAAAGAGAAAATAATTTTCTATTGTTACTATGCTTTGCTAGGCAAACTGAAAGAACTGAATTAAGCATTAATTGTTAAAAACCTTTGGAAATGTTCTTTGATATATTGTAATGAATTGTTAAATTAAATTCCAAATTTTAACTTTCTGAATTGCGGATTTTTATTTTTATTTTAATAGCCAAATTTAGGCTAATAATTCACAATTCTTAAATCATAAAAGCTCTTAAGTTCAAAGAATTTATTAAAAAAACAAAAGGCATAACATGCTTCTTTAAAAAGTTTCTGATATTACTAACATATCCCCATATTTATCTATTTTTTAAATATATTTGTTACAAATATTTTTTTTATTTTATTTTTTGCTAAATAAATTTAAAAGAGAATGATTAGCCAAATAAAAAAATGATTATTTTCTATAAATAATTCATCAGCTGTCGATTTATGAAATGACATTGAATTTAAAATGAGGCTGTGAACTTCTTATTTGAAGTCGGGTGATATGAAGCCATTTATTTAATTTTATTTTGATTTTTTTTTTTTTTACTTTGAACAATTTTCTTAATTTTTCTTTACTTTGAACCAGAATCTGTACTCTAAATAGGATACACATTTACATAGCTTCGAAAGCATTCCAGATGTAGAATTATTAGGATTAAGTATGTTCTCTTACATTCAAATCTTCAGTTTAAGAATAAACACGTTGTTTCAAAAATTATTTTACAACTCTTCAATTACAAGACTTACTAATATATAACTATTTCCTTGGTTTAATTTCTTATTTAACTAACAATAAAAGTATGAAATAAATTAGGATATATCTTTTGACTTTTAGTTTTTAGACCAGTTTTCCATTTAGACATAATTCTTTCTTTATCTTCGCTCTTCAAATATACTTGCTACATTAAAAATACGAAATAGAATTTTGAAAGCTTTCCCCCCCCCCCTGTTATGAAATTTAGTTATCTTGAAGCAAAAAGGGTTATTTTTTGGAAACAGAATGCATAATTTCCTATTCTAGTTTCAATAAGCAATATATTCTCAAATTACAGTTTCTTTCACCCTTTTTTTTTTTTTTTACATTTCTTTTGCTATTTCGTGCCACATAAATGGAAAACCACTATCATCAGAATTTTAAATGTATAGAATTCGAATTCTTTGTCGAATACAAAACAACTTTATTTGAAAGCAAATGAATTTCGTGCAGCAGTTTGTTTATAAATATTCAGTTCTCATCTGGCTGAAATTGAAAACTTTTCATGTAGTTAATTACTGCACGGTCAATACATATCAAATGAAAAAAATATTCTTATATATATTTTTATATTATTTTTATTTAGTTTAGAAATTCAAGACACATTTTAAAAGACGTACTTTGTTTCCTCTGAGAGTTTTAAAAGACGGACTGGAGGATAATTTGATCCAAATTTTAATCAAATTCTCGACATACCTTTGTCGACAGGAATTTGTATTGTGTGTTGTGTGTTTTGTTTTATCTGTGGAGATTTAAATTTATTTCTCATGGTGAATTGAATGGGTAATTACAGTGAAGAAATGTTTCATTCATAAAGATTCAGAAAAAAGATTTTTACTTAAAAAAATCCCTGAATTTATGTATATAACGCAGCTGAGGGATTAGCAATCTTTTTTTTATCTAATTCATATGCATATTTTAATCAGTGTGATTAGTATTTTTCTATTTTTTCTCTTTTAAAATAGCAACCTTTTCAAGACGAATTTCCCCAAGACATTCCACAAAGCAAATCGAAGAGTCAATCGATGCGACAGTGCGGCTGTTGAGTTTCCACTCGTTCAAACTGTTGTGAGCTTTACATTTAAATATCAAAGCCCAGTTGATTTACCTGCGTCTTTATTGTTGGGTTGCTCGGCGAAGGGAAAATTAACTTTATTTTTGCAAAAGAATACATTAGACTGCGCATTTTAAGGAAAGCAGGAAGTCCTTCGATTATTTTTGCAGCAATGGTCACATATTTGCATCATTGAACTTTTGAGGGAACATGTAATTGAAGAAACTGGATACATTTTACTGATTCAGATATATTATTTAATACAATTCTTTTATATGTTTACTAATAGAAAAAGAGAATGTTCATTTCTCCTTCTTTCGTTTTGCGTATTTTGGAATTCATAGGGCAGACTCTAGTTCTGAAATTTAGAATTTGGTACGTGATGTGAAGAATGAAAATTTACATTTCAAAGCTATATATAAAAAAAATGAATTTTAAATATATAAAGCAAAGTTACACCATTTTCTCATTATTACTTTGGAAATATTTCAAAATAATTCATATGTCATCCAAAAATTTTTAAAAAATTTCCTTTTTTAAAAGACTTATTTGGTTACTATGAAACATTTCTCTATATTCATTAAAACATTTTTACGATAAACTTTATATAATAATTTTCATTATTGTAAAGTAATTCACATTAATTTGATGTTAAATCAAATATTCGGCCTTTTTGATATATTAAAAAATAATGCATAAAGCATAATTAAATTCTTGTATCTTTTTTATTTAGTTCTTTGATGTTAATAAATAAGGCCCATTTTAATTACAAATGTAAACATCGATGAATATTTTTTTATGATTCGTTCATCTCTAAACATAATTTTTATTTTTTGTAACGTAATTGGCCATATAAACAATATTCTCTTTCATTAAACTTATTATAACTTTATTTAAGCTTTGATTTTTTAATTAATGCATTTTATACTTTATTGAATGAGTAAATAAAAATTTTCTGAAACAATACAAACATAATGAAATCCATTTGGTAGACTTTAAAAAAAAATTAAAACTTAGCAATTGCATGGTTTGACTTTCTACCCTTGTATAATTTATGACTGCGTATAATTTATGATTTTTGTGAAGAAATCAGCTTTTACTGTTTTCCAACATAGAGGAAAGTTTGAAATTTAAGGTTAAAGGTCAAAGAAAAGAATTTACATGTGAAAAATGAAAGACCTTCAAAGCAATGCAAGTATTGCAATTATATTTTTAAAATATTTGTTGAAATTATTTTTACGTTGAAAGAACATAAAAAAAAGTTTTATACATTTTTTTTTCAGACGCAGTAATTGCAGTATATTGGCTGGTCAAAAAAAAAAAAAAAAAAAAAAAAAAACCTTTGTGAAAAGTGGATTTTTTCGAAAATTATTGAACTCAAAGAAGAGATAATATCTGTTGAATTGTTTTAATGGAAAAAGTTAACAAATTTAAAGTTAAATTTAAGATTAAAGGGAAAAGAACAAGTAATGGCAGATGAACAATGAAATATATTTAAAATAATGCAAGTTATGCGTATCAAAATTAATTATAAAAAAATATTTGTTGAGAGATTTTTTATGACAAAACTACATAGAAAAAAATATATATATTATTTTTTCACATGTGGTAACTGCAGTATACTAGCTGGTCGATAATGATTGCAAAATAATAACAATAATAATAATAAAAAAATATTAGTAATAATAATAATAAACGGTTTTGAAAAGAGGACTCTTCCAAAAAATATTGACCTCGAAAGAGAGATAATAAGACATGAATTATTTTAAGGGAATAAAATTTTGGCTATAGAAATGATTTAAAAACAAAATAAATTTTTAATTTATTTTAAACATCTCTTTCACTTTTTTGGGGGAGGAGGGGATACACGCATAATATCGGTTGTACAAACATCAGTTAAATCCGATTATTAAACGCAATGAATTCTAGACCAACTATATTTGGAAGCTCATTAAAATAATGAAATATCGTATTTAGATATCGAATGAAGTAAAAAAATAATAGTATCGTTTTCTGTGTTCCTTTAGGCTATATTCGTGTTATAAAGCAACCTCAAAACTGTTCGGCAGCTATTTTTTTTTTTTTTTTTTTTTTTTTGGCGTAAGAATGAGAGGAAAAAACCTGGCACTGAAAACATTCATTTTCAGCACCAGGTGAAAATTAGTTTTCAGAAACCAAACGAAATTCAAAGCATTACATACAAGGTAAGATATTCATTAAATGAACTGAGGTCTTATGTCAAAACTCACTATTAAGAAGTTAAGCCTAAAGAAGAAAAAGGTAAAATACTTTAAATACGAAAAAATAAATTATAAGTGTATCATTTAAAGAATATTGTATGACTATTATATTATTATTATTATTATTATTATATTGAAATAAATTAAGTGGTTTATTCAAAGCTCTAAGATTTGTTTGCAATATTTAAGTGAAACCAATTCCTTTAACTAATGTATTAATATTACAAAAATAAGGCATTGATAATTGATTTGTCAAATCGTGATTTCTCTATGACTCAGGGGTTTTTCATATTTTATACCAGGGATTTTGTTGCCTTTACTGATCGTTTTTTTATTTCTGATTATTAGAGAGGGTGAATACAATATTCCAATTAATTCATATGGCGCTTTTCAAGCAGGAACAAATGCATTACAACAAATGTCAGACGAATAATAATACAATGTTGGCAAAAAAAAATTGTCTGTTTATATGCTTTATTAGAAGAATTAGTTTGAAACAAAGTAGATCCCTGTTGCAAATTAGACCAATTCAAATAAGTATTATAAGCCAGGACTTAATTCAAAATATTAGTTAATTTTAAATGAAATGTCAATTGTTGGTGATAAGAATTGTACCAGCCAAAATTAAGCTGATTTTTTAGATAGTTAATGCGTTGTTATATAAAATTTTTACACAGATTGCAAATACTTAAGTCGAAGTCTATGGCATATTTAAAGAAAATGAAGACACAACGGTTAATTGCAAATGATTTAAATAGCTACATATAAAAAATTATGAGGTTGCAGAATGCTCATAAATGTTAACAAACTTACTTCACATTTACAAGTGATTCCAAATGTGATCGCGTGAAGTCAAACAGAAGAAGACAAAAAAAAAAAAAAAACCCAAGAGATTGTAAAACGGCGCAACAATTTCTAACTTGCTTATGAATATCATTCAAAACCTCCTTTTCTGTCTTTATTAACAAATAAATTGTAGATATTTTCATTTTAGTAGTGTAGCAGCAGCGAATGACCCTGTATAAAATACAATTTGAATGAGAAAAAGGAAATTTGGCTTTGTATTTGATTTTAAAAATCTAAATAGATTATAAGATGAAGTACTATATATATAAAATAAAAAGTTAGAATGAATAAAAATCTAAGGAAAACTCAAAATATTTATTGGATTTTAGAATAAAAATGCAATTTATTTAGGGTTGTAAAACTTGGTTATGTTACCAAAAAGTGATGAATTCCCATGAATTTAAAGAAATGAAAATTTACTTTACAACTCATAAAAAACACAAAATAAATTTTATATCTACTTTTAAACTATCTATGGAAAATGTAGAGCAAACAATGTTATTTTCAATGAGAAAGATTAAATGAAAAAATAACAATTGAAACTTCTTATGTAGAAAAAGTAATACCGCTATAGCTTTGTATTGCTTCCAGAAATCCTCTTAGAAAGGAATGATAGGGCTCTCCAAAGGGATTTTCCTGACAGATAATGTCTCAACAATGAGTTCCGAAGGTAACCAATCAGAAATAAGCTCCTTTTCTTCTCTCCGTTGATAAAAAAAAGCAATAAATGCTTTTACTTCTGCAAAATTTTTCTAAAGGGTGATACACAGTTTCAATGATTTTGTGGAGTAATATTTGATGACAAACAAATTGATATTCATGACGAATAATAAAATGCGATTTTTTAAAAAGATTCAATTTATCCTTATTTTATACATAGTAATATCCTAAAAAAGCAAAACATAAATAAATGATGCAGTCTGATTTTTACAGGTAGTGATTATTATATTATTTGTATCAGTTTTTTAAATTTAGTTTATATTGTATCAGCTCTCAAATTGATTAGAAAAATTTTTTACTAATGAAGGAATTGCATATTTAAAACAACAATTTTATGTTATTGAAATTCCAATATAATTTAAATACTATGAAATTTTAATGATGTAGATAAAATAATATTGTATGGATTTAAAAAAAAGCACACCCTTATTTATTAATGTATTTTATATACGGTATAATTTAATATACGGTATATTTAATAATTTAATATACAGTTAATAACACAGTTTTTATTTAATATATATAATATACAGTTCTTTAATGGATTGGCACGCTTTGAGTGTGCTTTTAAGGTTTCAAAATTAGTTATATCTCAAGAATCACAGGGAATTTTAGAATGAATTTAATAACCAAAAAAGCATATCGTATCGAATTATCTTGTCCCCCCCCCCTAAAAAAAACTATCAGTGCCTATTATGGGAAAATTCCAAACAACAAATTAATCAGCAAAGATAATAATTATTTTTTTTAGTAAAAAGTAATTTGATTATGGTCCAGTTAAGTAGATCTTCGTTCCAAATGTACCTACTGTTAAAGCTGTTTCAATCGACTACATTTTTTTTTTCTTTTTTTGAAAATGTGATAATAAATAGAATTATAGAAATGTCCCACTTTCTTGCTGATTGAATACAGAGTTTTAATATTATTTTTTTTAGATTTAAGATATAGATATGAAAGTAAATGTGGAAATATCTATATATTAAATATTTTTATTTATACATATATTAAATATTTTTCATACTCTTTCCAATTGGTTTATTTTCTTAATTTAGGGGATTTTTCCTCTTTAATCTAGAATTTATAAATTTTTCATTAGAGTAGAACTTCAGTCATCCAAGATAGCTAAGACTCTTCTGATAAACGAAAACTCTTTTATAAGGGAATAAATTTTGAATAGTGGCTTCGTCTTCTCAAATTATTTATATTAGATTTGCAAAAATAAATTGTAGCTTACTCTATATTGATGTTTAAAAAATAATTTATCAGTTATTACATTGTTTAATGCGTTTTAAAACGTTAGTTAATTTTAATTAGAAGGCTTGCATTTCTTATTTATTTCTAATGTTATCCTGGCTTTAATTTTTTACAATGAATCTTTAAAGACATTCTAAAAACATTTTTTTTCCTCCTAGCTAAACAAAGTGAAACCTTGTGATACATTTATTGGTCCTTCATTACCATGAAAATTCATGAAATTGGCTTACATCACTATTTAATTGCTTAATAAAGGAGCTGTATTTTGATTTTTTTCATTTGACGACCTTTTGAGTTATAGAATTTCAGATCTTGTTAATGGCCTTTTAAAAGCTTTCGTATTCTAAAAAAAGACTCCACTGCTTTTTTTTTTACAAACTTTCTGAAAATTCCCCGAATGTAGTAAAATATAATAATATAATAAACGGAATTTCTTTTCGCTGGTAGTGTCTCGGCTAACAAATATATTAATATATACCTAGATAATCGAAATGTGGTTGTACATTTCATTCCAGATTCTGCAGTACTTGTTTTTTTAGCCTTGTTAAATATTTTTACAAGAAATGCATTATGCAATAATAAAAATTAAAATTGCGGTTTTGATTATAATTTGATGGTTGAGTATAGTGATATATTTAAGTCTTTGAAAAGGTACAATAATCTGACAAATCCAGCAGAAATTTCTAAAAAAAAAAATGTGGCTGGGAAACAATAGAGAAAAATCGACAAACATTATAGCATAAAACACATTTTAAAGTCTTTCTGTATATTAACTATCACACAATGGAAAGATAATCTTCAGAATTATTATTTATTATGAAGGCGTAACAGATATGTCTAGCATTTTAGTATGACAACAATATGCATGCCTAACTTGCTCACAAATGAGTGATTGTGACCATCCTCAGATGGGTGAAGAAAGTGAAAGATATTCCTTCCGCACATCTGGCCAATGATTTTGTAAGAAATTTTCAAGTGAAAACTACATTTCGGAATGTAATGATGACATAATAATGGTAAGAAAAATAATCAAAACTATGACATTAAATGAATGGCATAAACAAAGGAAAATTTCAGAACAAAGGAACTCTATATTACTACAACATTAAAGACTAGACATCAGTTATTAAAATAAATGTAAAAAATAAAGATAAAGCAAACCAAAACCGAGGAAATATACATTATTCAGAACAAAAATGTTACAAAGAAAATATGCGCTACTTAGTTAAATGCATTGCTTATCGCATAACAGAGACTGAATGCATTCATTTCATGAGCACTTTGTCTCCAAAACTTGGGTTTAGGCCAAAGAAAATTTAGTAAGATGAAAGCAAAATCCGGAAGTATAAATCATACTTTCTTGAATAAAGTCGGCTTTTAAATTATCTAAAAAAATGCGTAAGGAGTAAAATCTTTTGGTATCATTTTTTAGTAAGTCATAAGTGTAAAAGACCATAAATAATCTTTAGTTTCCATCACAGCAGATGAAGAAAAGATATTTAGTTGTAACAATTCATACATGATAAAATGTTTATTATTTACTTCTAAATAGGCTTGTTAGTTCTAGTTTAGAGGTTCTTTTTTTATTTTTAAAACATACATATACACATTGTCACTTATTTCTTGATCCAAATTTCACTTCTTTATTTAATTATTTCTAAGAAGAAATCCAAAATGTTGATGACAAGGCAGTTCTCACGATGTGAAAGCAGGGATAAAATTCCCTAAAGGCGCCAACTTGCTTGTCTATATTTTATAATAAAATGGATTGTAGACGTCACATTTTCCGAATATTTGCTGGAATTATCATTATACATTTTACAATATCTTTCTAAATGTGCCACCAAAGATAGGATCAGAAAAATTATTCACTTTCAATAAACCACTAAAGTTGAAGATTTTTGCCTGAAAGAAATCTGGAATTTTCTTGCTCTTGATCTCCAGAAAATGCTGTTGATAAAAATCAGTTTTACGCCATTCCAAAATTTAAAAGAATTGTCTGTCTATTGATATAATTTTAATAATCATGTAAAATGTTTCCTGAAACTTAGCATTTTTCAATTTTTTTTGCCTAATTTCTAACAAAAGATTACATTGTTGCGCTGAAATTTAAATCATTTGAATTTTTTCATTATTTTAACAAATATCATCGTCGAATGCCAATATAGAAATACTTTTTAATATCTTGTACTTTACAAGACAAATGGACAAGTAAAGTTACAATAGAACGAAATTTAGAAGAATATAAGACATATAAGACGAGACATATAAGTTTCTAATAGCTGTATGATCGTATGGGACTGGCAACTATTAGAAAAATTAATGTATACAATAAACAGTAATTAAGTAACATAAAATAATAATATGACTTTCATAACTGACAATTTAGAGGAATCAAGAACATGATGTTACAGCTAAACGATTTATCTAAAATTAAATATAACCAATATTTACGACAAACCAGCTGGTGGACAGAGGCAACTAGTCATTGTAATATATGCAATAGGATATGGATTGCATAAGTAGTTTCTATCATGAATATTTCAGTTTTAGACTCAAATTGACAGAAAAGCGAAACTTTCAGAATTAGATAAATACAAAAAAAAAAAAAAAAGTAAAATTTTTTGAAAGATGAGGAACCATTTTTCTTAACTCATTAGTTCCAACTCTTCGCAACCAAATACTGCATTAATGAGAGACATATATTCATTTTATTATTAGTTTTTATCATACTTAGAACAATGCAAATACTCCTGCTGCCGAAAAATTCATTTATTAGTTTTTCAATTATGTATTTACACAAATTTTCAATATAACACAACATAAAATATTTTATATGAAAATATTATAGATGAATGATTGAATACAAGATTGATTGATGAATGATTGATTTAAGTGCTGAAAATAAAAGAAAAAAAAATTCTGAGCAACAACAACAAAAAATTCAGCTGGTGTATTTCTTTCACCGAAACAGTTCATCTTTCAAACAAAATTAACAGGTTCTATTTTTATCTGTGTAAGAGCCTTTCTACCCTTTATTTGTTTCTAGCTTTTGATTTGTTCAGAAATTTATACCTCCTCTTTCTTTTTTTTAATAAGATATGCACATCTTATTAACCCAAAGTTATTCATCAAAGAATATGATGATACGCTTCCAAGTATATTAAGTTGAAAGGAAAAAAAATCCCAGTTTAACTTAAGAATTTCAAGAACTTGTTATCCTTTTATTCTCAGTATATTCTTGAAAAGAATATAATCTAAGTATTTTTTTATCATTCTGGCCACATTTTTTTAAACCTCTCCAGTGAATGTTACTCTACTTTGTGAAAAATAAACAAGTTTCAAAATCCTTAATATTTTACGCAACAATGTCCTTGACTTGTAGAGACTGGATAATAAAATTTTGAGTGAAGCAAACCATCATTTATTTTCCTTCTTCTGAAAACACCCTGGTACATCAATAGATAGCTGTTTAACTTTTCTTATTTCTGTGTGAAAATTTTATGTGGAGCAGCGATATTAAAAATGAAGAACAACATTTTAACGGGATGAATTTACTTTATTTCTGAATATAAATTTAGTATCGCTTTAAATTTCCAAATAAGATGTTGACAAAATTTTTCCAGAAAATAGTTTGTATTAAAAACATTGCGGTAAGATAAATATTTACGATGGCTATTTCCTCGTATTCTTCATGTCTTATATATTAAATTATTTATTAAAAACGCTGGATTGATACATGATAAGGATAATAGTGTGAATTTCTTGTCAATATGTTGTTCTTCGTTCTGAGTGAACGTCAGCACGTATTTTGCATAATATTTTATGCGCGCACATAAAACAGAGAAGTTTCCCAACTTCATGCAAAAGATAAGAGATCAACCTCTTATCTTTACTGAGAAAAATATGTTTTCTAAATAAATTGTGTACTTCTAATTAGTAATGCTTGATATTTCCAATCAAACGAATATCTACAAAAATAATATGTGAAATATTATGTATAGGAAAAAATGACAATACAAATAGTGAACTATTAAAAATCTGTTAAAAGTAGTTATTGACAAAAGTGTTTGCTATTAACAAAAAAACAAACAAACTCAGTGGTATCAGAGCTGAAGCTGGTTGCTAGGTACAATAGTATAATGAAATGAATAATAACAAAATGCACTTGGATAATACATAAAAAAATGATAAAACAAATTATTATTTAAATACAGATATTATCAAAAATACAAATAAATTCAAACATGCAAATATATCCAACTTTTCGGATTTTTAATAATTTATTCAATCAGACGTATTCTACCAACATTGGACATATAAATAAAAATCATCTGCTTATAAAAATATTAAATATAAGAAAGAAATAATTCCAGAATTATTTTTAATTATTATTACTGGCTAGTTACAGATTCCATACTTAAACAACCATGATTTTGTTCAGAAGGCTGAATTCCCCATTGGACAGCAAAAACGCACGCTCAGATTTTCCCTTTTTAGGGAGTACTGTGACTCTTAGTTGCCATGTATGGTTTTCTCTAGAGAAGAATAAATTTGATACTGACTAAAAATGAACATAAAACTCTTATTTGATAATGATATTACACTAATATGATCATGATCTCTACTTGTAATAAAGATGAGCATGAGTCTGTGTGCTTTGGTTTTCTACAGATTAGATTATTTAATTTATAGCTATCAAATTTGGCATAAGTGCAATTTGTAAGATAGGAATTAACACCTTAAAATTGTTTTTTGAAATTATGAATAAATGTTTAATTAATTAAACAGTGCATTGATTTTTTTCTGAAATATTTTCCAAAACTATTATTGCGCAATTATAAATTTTACGTAGTTCCAAAATTTCATAATTGTCTTTTTAAAATATCAACTTCATGAAGGCTCGATTGTTTCAAGAAATTTAACAATTTTTTGAAACATTTTTTTCCTTGATTTCCAACAACAAATTGCAGTGTTGCCTTGATATTCAAATCGTTTTCGTTCTTTTATCAAATATTTAATCGCACGACGATCTACCAAAGAATTCTACAAAAACTAAGGAAGAAGGATTTTGTTTAATATACATTTTGTTTACAAGACGAATCAGAAAATGAAGTTACAATGCAGCGAAAGTTTGAAGTTAGATGCATCAGACAGTTATGTATTTTATAATACTATGGCGTTATGGGACTGGTCACCATTCAGAACGTTCTTATACACGATGAACAGAATATATGAAAAACAATTAAAATAATATGATTTTAATGACTGACAATTTGGTATGAAATTATATCTACATGAAATTATATCTACATTATTTAATTGAGATTAAATATAAGGAATAACCCCAGCTAACTGTTTGGTCATTAATGGTAATTAGTTCTTAACAACTGCAGCACATTAATTAAAATTCGGTTCTTCCAATAATTAGGTTTGTGCAGCTAAATGTTAAACTATAAAAATTAGGGATTAAAAATATCTTTACTATGGAATCATATGAATTCATATAAGTTTTTCTTCATCTGAAATCAGATGTAGGATTTTTTTTAAATATGTTTGTCAAATTGTTATATAATTAATCACCATTGACTGGTCGCCAATGTTGATTAAATTAGGTTCTTCTTTGCTTGTAAAGCTAGATGTGAAACTATAAATATCAGGGTTAAAAAAATCTTCCTAATCGAATGATTATGAAAATATGGATGATATGGATTCATAAAAAATCCTCTCCATCTGAAGTCAGGTGCGGAAAAATTTGTTATAATACGGTATGGCATCACCAACCGAATAGAAGAAATAATTATGGAGTCCATAGAAAATATTTTCATGGAGTTTCATGCTTTAAAATAAGGAGTTTGGGTTCTCAACCTTCGAGACATTTTCATGAATGCTTTTGTTTTATTTGACACAGAGAATTAAATGACTGACTAGAAAAGAAACATTTTATTTTAAAAATTTAAAAACCAAAAAGATTGGTATGTAATGCCCTTGATTTATTTACTCAACCCCAAAAAAGAATTATTTATTTTTATCTTTTCATATACATATTTGAGTAAATATAATATATATTAAAAATTTATTTCTTTAAAATATCTACTTTCCCTGTGAATTTGTACCAAAGGTTGTAAGCATCTTTGAAAGCAACCGAAAATTCAACTGATAAGATAATGAATGCGAGTTTTCTTTCGGGTACAAAGTCACGAACTTTACATTTAAATGTCAAAGCCCTGTTGATGTACGTCCGTTTCTCCTGTTGAGTTATTTCAGTAAGAAAAAGTTAAAAAAGAAGAAATCCTTTAGAGAAACACTACATTCAAGTGTATTTACAGAAAAAGGAGATAGCTTCTGTTTGTTGGTTGAAGAAATGATCAGATGTTCGCTTCCATTGTAGCTTTAGATAGGGAACCAATACATTTGATACTATTTTGCAGCCATGGACAATATTAAATTTATGATTAAGTATATTCAGTTAAAGCAAATAAATAAGAAAAATTAAACTAAAGGTACTTTTTAAAAATTGTTGAGACGTAAAAATGACATCTAAAATCATTAGTTATTAAATATTTTTTTTAAATACAGAAAAACTTTGAGACACATCAATTGGTTAATAAACAGCAATGCGCATTTCGATATTTCCAAATAATTCTTATTTTTCAAAGCGACGAAATATAAGATTGTAAATATTATGTTCATGATCAACCATTAACAATCAATAATTGGGAATTACTGACCGCTCTTTTTGGTATTCTCTAAAAACATTTTTGCAATTACTTTTAGTTCATTTAAGTTTTCAAAAGATAAAATGAATCCTTTTTTTTTTTGTGCAGAAACGGGAAAAAAAGCATGCCAACTTGCTAAAGCGCAGTCAAATTTACTAAATACAGAATTCGCAATAAATTTTACAATTCTATTAAAAGGCTAAGATGTAAAGTTAAATTTGGAAAATAAATCTAAGAGAAGAAATGTTTCTTTCTGCTTCCTTTTAGAAAAAAATATCGAAAAGCAGGTTACAGTTAATTCAAAAACTCCTAATTGAAAATCCTAGAAATTTAATAAAAAAATAAATTTTTAGATTAAATTTCTGTTATATAAATTTATTTGGAACAAAATCGTGCATGATTTTATAACAAATTAAGTGTTTTTTTAAGAAATATTTTATCCCCAAGTACATAATTTTCCTAAGAATTTTATGTTTTTAGATCTAAAATTGATTTTTCACCATCTAAAACACTTCAGTGCATAAAAACATACCCAGATTTCTTTTAATATTTAACAAAATTTTCATTATCAATTTTATTTAATTTCCTCAAAAATTAAGACACCCGAAACATTTTAAAAATATCTAAATCTAATTAGAAAATGGGTTGAGAAAACCATTAAAATGCACTTCCTTTGCTTAGGCCTTTTAAATATTCATTTTTTCGAATAATATATTTTATAATGCCATTTTATTCGAATTTAAACAATATTTTGTAAATGAAACAATAAAAAAGGAAATTTCATGTTTTCGTTCCTTTTCGCTTGCTTCAAAGTTCGCTGTCGCCTTAAAAAATCTGTGTGTGACCAGATTATTCAACAAAATTTCAGTACTAACTATAAGGTATTTAAAATGAAGTCGCCCAGATAATTGTTCTCTTTAGAAAAATCTTCAAACCATTCCACTTCCTCGTCAGTTAGAAAAAATATAGATAGTGTACTATGATTAGAGTACTGCCGCTGAATATTCTAAATGATAAATGATAGCTTTAAATAAATATTCTTACAAAGTATTTTATTCATATTGCATCATTTTTGATTATCTGTATGAGTTGCAAGAAGCCATTTCATTACAATGCAAAATTAGAACTATTTAAATAAGCTAGATAAATCGTTTGCATAATTTTTTGTAATAGTTAAGGTAGTTACTTAGTTACTTGCATTCAGTTCTTTGTTTATTTGCATATTAACTCGTTTGCATTATCTACAGAGTTATTTTCTTTTATATTCCATGTTTTCTTTATGAAATAATAGAAAACTGAGTGAAAAGAGAAAAATAATAAATACAAATACCTCCCCTGTTTTACAACTTTTTTTTGTAAATTTTTAGAAATAGTTTCACTGGTTATGCAAAACCCTTCCAAAGATTTATTTAGTGAACAAAAAAGAAAAAAAAAGAAAAAGGAAAGAAAAGAAATGTGATTGAAAAATCAATTCCGTTTCCGAATTAAAAATTGAATTCATCATTTTTAAACGCAGCGTACCATATTAAATACATTAAGCAAAAATCGGGAAGGAAAGGTAAATACTCCATTATTTTCCTTTTTTTAAGTTTGAAAGAAAATGAGCTTCTTTTGTTTCAAACTGCCTTTTTCTTTCTAAATGAGTGAGTAACATTGTTACATAAAAAATTAAATTTGTTTCCTGTAACATGTAGGCTGGTTGCGTTTTTTGTTGTGGTTAAAAAATATTTAAACATTACGAGAAAAAGAAATGATCTCTTTCATAATATTCTGAAAAAAATAGAATTACAAGTTTTTGAAGCTCAAAGATTAGACTTTTTGAAACCCTGAACCTTATTTTCTTATTTAAAAGTACATCAACACATTCTGGAACAAATAATATTGTCTTGATTACATATTCAAATATTTCAAAATCTAAATCTTTTGAAAAATGGGAAAATATTTCCGTATGTAATCTCGAATCATATGCTTCACATAAGTTAATAAGGCAACAGGAAACATTTATCATAATAAGACGTTTCTATTAATTGAGTGGAAGAAGGAAATTATTTTAATGGGAAAATAGATTAACTTTACATTAATCGTAAGATTTTATTTAACCGCAAAAAATTCATGAAAAATGTATTGAATTTATTAGAATTGGAAATGGTCTAATCACAATAAAATGTTTAAAATTCGCAGAAGTAAATTTTAGTACTTATTACAAATGTCAATAAAATGTTTGTGACTGACATAAGTAAATGAGGAGTACTTTCAAGACAAAGTCAATAAAATATGCATGATTGGCATAAGTAAATCCTTAATACTTTCAAAACAAAAGTGTATGGCTGGCATAAAAAAATCATGAGTACTTTAAGGACAAACTCTAATAGTCCCATATATAATAATTTCGGTAATTTCCATTCGATCAGAAAACAGAAATATGAACGTATAAGCTAGTACTATATGATAGAAAATATAAAATAGTTGATTCAGGCCTGATCTTTCTTGTGTATCCTTATGAAATACAAATTTCATGTATCTAATAAACAATTATTGCATTAATTAAATTAATAAAATGAAAATCCATAGTTAAACAGAAAATTCTCATTATTATATTTCACAAATATCATTTTAAAACCATTTAACTCTTAAATTCAAATATAGAGAATGAGGTTCATACTTCTCAATAAATAGTAATGTCAACCTGAAAAAGACAAAAATATTAATTCATTCAACCAAGACTAACTTACTTAGATGAAAAAATGTGTCGATATTTTATCAAATCTGTCTTTGCCATGTGTGACGAGAGATGTTTATTTTTGACGAAACCGTCTCCCATACAGGGAGAACCTCATAAAATATTTATCGAATTTCTCCATGTATTTTCATTTCATAAATCTTTTATTCTGCAAGGCAAACTCGACGGGTGCTTCCATATTAATATTGATTTCCCTTAACGTGTCTTTCAGAAAAAAATACTATATTAAATATCTGTGAGAAGATAAGCTAATTTAGAGTAAACGGCTGGGCACGAATTCATTGAAAATTCAACACGTCAAAATCGATGAGACAATTTTATTTGCTAAAGGCAGATGTTTCTTTCTCCTTTTATTTTTTAGATAAACGGTGCATCCATTATGAAGAAAATGCTACTTTTATGTTCTTGTTCCTGAAATTTTTCTTTATTCCTTTAAAACTGAAAATTAATTCGGCTAAAAAATTCAAGCGTATCTTTATCTTAAAAAGAACTTATTAAAATAAATTTAATATTATTATTTTTTTTATTTTAATTAAATTTACTTTTTTAATTCATTAAAATATAAAATCTTTAATAAGAAAAGTAATAACTTGTTAATAATTTAAAACTGAATGCTTTATTTATTGAATAATTGAATATCGACTATTATATGCAATTCTTCTATTGTTACTAAACTATCTTCTATTATTACTTCTATAAATGTTAACGTATGTTTTTCACCTATATAAGTGATAGTAACCCTTGAAATACTGAAGCTAACTTTCTAATGATATTCGATTATAGTATTTCACACCTGTTAAAGTTTAACCCTTGACAGAGGTTATAAATGTTCTGAATAATTCAAATTGTAAACAGGTAAATGGTAGATATATTTTTTATAGTAACATATTTTTTCAACGTCAAAAACAAGATTCATTTAGCCTTTTCAGTCAAATCCTATAAAAACAATGGCAAATAATACGAATTTTGGCATTTCAGCACTTTTTTAAATGTTGCATAAAAAAAAAGAATCAGTAATAAAAAATAAAGATATATTTGATAATTTTAATAATAAAAGAAAATCTTAAGTAATTTTAAATATTGAAAGAATTAAAAAAAACGTGGGTGACAAAAAGGTTAGAATTGTGAATCCAGTATATATTCTTGTCTGACAAAAAAATAAAATGAAATTAATTAATAAATAAAAAAACAAAGGGAAATTACTCAAGATATCTCACCTATTATGTATCTACAGAAAAAAAATGAAATTGTTTGCTAATTATAAATTTTTCCAACAGATTTTAACTAAGATTTTTAAAAATGAATATCAATATGCATGCGAATAAATATTGATATAAATATTTATAGTATTAATATATAAATGTATAAAATAAATATATAAATACATATGAATATAAACATTTATATCTATTAATATTAATAATAATAAATTTGTTTTCACATTTATAATTATATTACTGGAAGTATTAATATTTAAAGTATAAAAAATGAGATTTTTTGCTAATGATAAATTTTTCTTACAGATTTTAGGTAAGGTCATCTAAACAATATATTCTCCCAAAAAAGTGGATATAAGCAAATTAAATCATTATAATTATGGTTTTTAAAACTTCCTAAACCTAAAAGATACTTTAAAAATATTTTAAGATTAAATAAATAATGGTTAATTATTTGTCTGGCCTCTTTGAATTTATTTTATAGATTAAATAAATAAAAGTGAATTATTTGTCTGGCTTCTTTGAATTTATTTTATAGATTAAATAAATAAAAGTGAATTATTTGTCTGACTTCTTTGTATTTATTTTATAAGATTAACAGTTCTTAATATGTTCGGAAGATGTATATAAAAGTTATTTATTTACTAAATGCAGCAGCGGTTTTTTTCATTCTACTGTTATTTTCCATGGCATGTTTTTCTCTTTTCATAAGTCCTTATTTCAAAGAAGTATGGTGAATAAACCTGTATTGGTTGCTTCTGATGTTGTTGTTTAGCGAGACAGTAACCATCCAATTAATATAATATATGAAAAGTTAAAAAGAAGTGATATAAAATTAATGTAAAATCATGCCTGTAATAAAAATAATAATTTTCAATTTAACATATTATATTGGTATTGGAACAAAAATCAGAGTCAATTCCATAATCCTCATAATAATCCTGATTAGATTTCTGAGTCGGCCTCAAAACCGTCATTTCTGGATAAGACAACATTTTAGTTAATGAACATTTTTGAAGAAAATTAATGATATTGATCACAATAATTATTATGAAAATGCCTTTTTGTGTTGATTACAATTTAAACCTTTCTGAGCTCTAATTATGACTATATATTTGTCATAATATACTAAATGCTATTAAAATTGTAAATATCTGACGCATCTAATTTTCGCTGTACTGTGACTTCATTTTTGGAGAAAATATTGTAATTGTCAAAAAATAAGGAACACAGGATTTTGAATTTTGACTCTCCACAAGTTAGATCTAAAATTAAATATACAACTTAGAGGAAAAAAGAGAGAATTTTTTTTTTAATTTTATATCCTTCTGTCTATCTGTTCGTTTGTTTGTCTGCCTGTAACAAAGATAATTGCAAATCGTTTTGAGGTAGACTGATGTAATTTGATTTATGGTCTTTACACCAAATTTGTAAAGTTCTATCAAATTTTAGTGAAATCCATTCGGAGGAAATCTGTTTTTCCAACTATCCGAATATAGATTAATAGAACAATGAGAGATAAGTGGATAAATTTGGCACAGAATTAACATGTACACATAATTAACATATAAAATACAGATATGGTTCAAATTTGCTATCAAATCCGTCAAGCAACTGACCTGTAATTTCACAAATATGTAAACGTGGAAAATCAAAATTCCAATGATTTAAATATATTCAAACTTGCCATGTGATTTTATAACTACAGTTCCAAATTTTTGGTACAGGAACTCCGGCAGATGTGTCTTACTATGTACAGGAATATTAAATAGAATCTTTTACCTTTAGTTTCATTAATGGAAGAAAATCACACGATTAAATGTCTGATGAAACAAGGAAAAATGTCATAAAAAAACGCCAAAATTCAGCTTAATTTAAGTTAATTAAAATTATTATTAATTAAAAAATAACTCCGAAGTCCATATTCCCAACCTCAAAGGAATATATTTCAAATTTAGAAAATATATGTCAAATGGTATGGCCTCTAAAACACCAACATGAGGCCCACATCTAATTTTATTATAAAGAAGGATTAGAAAATTTGAACAATTGTACAATAAAACAGTATTTTTTTGGTCACTTGTGTTTCGCTTCTCTCCTTGAATTGTATTATCACTTTAGAATCTCATTTTATTTGTTTTAAGAGACTGCCAGATAAACATAGGCAGTTTCTAAAACAGAAATAATAATTAAAAAAAACTATATACCAAAAAAATGATTTTTTTTATAGAGACAAAAAGATATACTTGAATCAAGATATTTTCAATTCAACTTACAATCATTAGTTAGAATTGAAAGTGGAATAGTTGGAAACAGAAAATACTTATATTCTATGTATTTTACTTTTCATATTTTCTTCTGCTCATATAAGTATTAAAAATAATCAAAATATATAGGAAAGTACAATATTGTATAAGTTATCTAAAAGTTGAATATAATGTTCAACTGGATTGTGAGAATCTTACACTTTCGCAATATCCGCCGACTACATGCATGGAAGAAAAAGTCTTCTGATGTCATAAAAAATTAGTGAGAAGAGAATGAGAAATAAATTCTTAAGAATAGGTTAATATTATCCAAAAGCAAGACGTCTCCATTAATTACAAATTGTTAACATTTTCTCAAACTTGTACCGTGAATTTTTAATAATATTCTGAAATTCGTAGAGTTGCTTAAAATGTGTTAAAAGAAGAAGAAACATTTCACTTAAACTTCGAATTAATTTGCAATAGATGTCAAATATAATTAGATGCCAATTATATTTGACATCAACATTTATAATTGTATTTGATTGTAATTCACATTACATTAATTATATTTGACATTGGGTTAAAAATGCATTAAAATTTTTGAAGTAGAAACCAAAATCCTTTCAGAATGCCACAGATTGGTAGATTAGTCATTGGTTCTTCAAATCTTATTGGTACAAGAATGATAGCCGATTTGACTCCGCCATAGATTTGTCTGAATTTAAAATACACACAGTCCATAAATGAATTTAAATACAAAGCCACATAAAAACTCCACTCACTTTCTCAAATATTTTAAATTAATGTAAAAATATACTCAATATTTTTTCCTGTAATTTAAAGTACATATATTGAAACATAAATGAACTTTTATCACTGAAGCATTAAAATATTTTTTCCATAATTGTATTTTTCTATCTAGCATCCATAAAATTTATAGGTTTTTATCAATAAAAATGAGATATATAAGTTCACTGCAACATTGTCATTTTTAATTTTCCCATTAAATTTTTAAAAGAAAAAATATATAAATGATAATGTAATTGCATAAATTCAAATGTCCATGATAAATGTAATATTAACTATCAGCAAAACACCAAAGATATTCTGAATCCTTTTAGATGTATGCGGTCTTCTGTCAGCAAGAAGTAACATGAAATTTTAGTTATTAATGAATCTAGGACATGTTTCTTTGTTTATTTGTGTGATTTTTAAAGTACATATTAGTACCAATTAAATAAGTTGAAAACACCATGGCAATTCCAACAATAAAAAGGAATAATCTTTTGAAGAGTTTCAACTTTCAATCTGATTGGCATTATTTCATCAGGAATTTCTACAGTAATTTTTTCACGATTTGTTATGTTCTTTTGTTGAATTTCTTTTAATTAATATGAAATTTAAATAGCAATCTTTTTAAACATTGAATTGATGTGGAATTTACATATGAACTTATTTAAAACTCACAACTTTTACTATTATTGTTTGACACTTGAAAAATAATCAAGAAATTTTACTTTAATTTTTGTACCAAATTATAACAATTTAAATCTGTTGTAGCAATCGTTAAGAAACATTAACTTGAGCTATTTGATTGTTGGAAACTTTTCAGCCAAAATATAAGCAGAATAAAATATTATGTAACTCTTACAAACGGATGATTTTATTCATCAGTATCAAAAAATTCATATAATTTTTGCGAAAAATAAGAGATTTTTATTTCTTTTATAAAAATGAATACAAAAATCATGAGGAAAGCTGTCCTTTATTTACATAATTAAGACCACACAAACAGATTTAATTAAGATTATTTCCAAATCTACATTAAAAATAAAGTAAGAATAACTAATATATATATATATATATATATATATATATATATATATATATATATATATATATATATATATATATATATATATATATATATATATATATATATATATATATATATATATATATATATAAAGTATTTATTTTTGAGACCACAATTACATTGCACTTTTCCAATTTCATTTATGGAATTATTTCTAAAATATAATTTAAAAATTTGTAATGAAATTAATTCCAATTTTGAGAGAAAATATAAATGTTTTTCTAATCCACTCTTTGTAAAGTATTTTTCAATTTAATAAATTCAAATTCAATTAAAAAGTACGTTTTTTCTGTTTTCGAACAATTATCTCTGTTTTCAATAGTACAGTGGAAATTATTTAAAACCAAATGGGACGTTTTAAAATATATATGCTTTAAAAACAACATTTACAATTATTTAAATACACAACTAATAGTGTAAATAAGTGGAAAATAAAAATATTTAATCGGCTTGCATATTACATTTAGGTTACTAGATGTCAAACTAGAAGGGTATGGTTTACGGACAATAACAGGAAATATTTTATTCCCTCCTTCTTCAAAAAGTTTGAAAGCTAAAACTATGTCAAAAAATTGATTTATCTCTGTAGATTCTACCTACTATCTAACTTTCCTTTGGCCTGAACCCAAATTTCGAAGATAAAGTACCCTTCTGGTTAATCTATCTTACCTTATTTATATGATGAACAACATCAAGTGACTTTTTCCTTATTTGAAGCCTCCTTTGTCCATATCTTCATATTAATAACAATCTGTTATCCGTTGCATTTCTGTCAAATTCGAAAAAATAGAGTGCATTTTGTCTTATGTTTAGTTTTAGTACAACTGATTTTTCATTCCTTTCAGAGCAGAATTTTTTGACTTTATTTTTTTCCCCTTTAATGATCCTCTACGCATTCATTTTTCAAATTTAGTTTATTGTCATAGGCATATTTAATGTTATTTTCAAAATGGTAATTCTACTTTTTGAGCAGAATTAAGGGTCAATAGGACTTTAAACATTTAACTCTTGAAGATCTTTTATAATTTCATTTGATAGCCAAAACTCTTCTGAATATTTAAAGGATTGCACATGTGTGTACGTTGATTAGTTTAAGTTATTAAAAGATGTAGTCCAAAACGTTAAAGTTATTGTTGACTTTTCACTCAGAAATGTGGATATCAGTGATATTTGATTATGGTATTAGTGAACAGAGAAGTGTAATAAAGGTATTTATTTAGCTTTAAATTAATTTTTCTCAATACAACCTTTTCAGAGCATGCGCTGATAAGTTACAAGTATTTTTGGGCATGTATTTATGCACACTTATTTGTACATTTTTGAGCATGTATTAGTGAAAATTATTTTGCTGACTTAAAAAATCATAATTATAAAGTTAAATAAAAGTGGCTCATTGTATCAATATGAAATTTCTCAGGTATACGTATACACATACAATAATGAAAATCATGGAAATCAAATCCTTACAATGTTTTAACATAAAAAGTAAAATAACTCCAGTAAATCTATTAAAATATTTATCACTTTGAATGATTATCAAGTTATGTTGTTTAGGGGTAAATTGGTGTAACATCTGTTAATATTAGTTGTTCATTTTCTGAAAAACATTGCGCTCATATGGAGCATATTTCTTTTCACATATATTTTAATTAATGAAGATTATTCCACTGAATTAAAAAAGTATAATTATAAGATAAAATGTCTTATTAAACTGTGGTAAAAAAAATCTATTAAGAGTTTTTTTTTTTCTTACTTTAGGGGTGAATCGCCTTTCAATAACTTTCATGCTCTGTTTTATTGTTAAATGTCCTATAGCCGTAAACATTTCCCTTACATAAGAAAACAGACGTAAGCGTTAGGAATAGAAAACATAATAAACAAGGCATGCGATGAATTATTTGCGAAAAGTATAAATGGAAATTTAAAAATATGAAAACCAAAATACAGAATCTTGGATTTAAATTGATTACTCTTTTATGGACATTTGAAAATAAATTCAGAGATTTATTTCTTTGCATCAAATTGCATTAGCTATGTAATAAATTTCAATAACATCGAACATAAAATAGGAGCAAAACTGGACTTCTGAAGATGGATATTTATGGAAAGTAGATAAAAAATTATGGTAATGGATTTCGAGGCTACATTTTTAATAATTACGGCTGTATCAGAAATTTTATATTATCGTTTTTTAGGTTGCTCTGGTAGAAACAGAAAAAATACCTAGTAAGAAAAATGAGTTCCAACTTCATTTTATGGTTCTAGAAGATACTCTGATATTTTAAGCAGTTTGATTCACTTCTTAGTAAATTTATTTATTCTCTCTTTTTCCTATCTTGCTTATTTGACAATCTGATTCAGTGATCAAAAGTCGTCGAACACAACAATCAAAAGTCGAAAGTATAATAAAACAAAAGTCGAAAAGTATGATCGAACAAAAGTCGAAAAGTATGATGGAAAAAAAAGCCAAAAAGTGTAATAAAAAATAATTTTATTGGCTAAACACACATTTATGTTTTTAATCTCTTTTGAATGAGAATACAGAGAGAATCTCCAAGAAACAAAAATCAATTTTTCTGTGAAAATAACGATTTTTTTTTTCATTTTGTAAAAAAAAAAAAAAAAAAGAAAGATTGAATCCTTTCTTTTTGAGTATCTTTAAAGCTTATTGAGTAGACATTATTTATTTGAAAAATTTCGCTGAGAAATCTGTCATTCCATAGAAAGAATTTCTTTGAGAATTTCTGAAAACAACCCAGAATTCCATTTTCTTGTCAAATCCACACAATTTTGATTTGATTTCTCAAAATAAACAAGAATATGTAGTCTTCTTTCATCTATGTTCCATCAACTCATGTTTTATGGTTTAAGGCCATTTGTTTGGCTTCGCGATTGAATGCTTGTTTTTCAACATTCATTTAATGTTTTATACTTTCTGCAGAACAGAAAATTAGATTTTTTTCCCCAAAAAACAGTAGAAGTTTTAGATGCTCGAATTTTTTCATGTAATTTTCTATTTTCATTTTGCCCCTATATAAATAAAGAGAGAAAAAATCCCAAGCTCTAATATGCATTTTTTCCAGTATAATATTTGAATTTTTTAGATGAATGATAACTTTGTATATACATTTCCGCAATTAAAAAGACCAATTCCAATTTTTAAAAAATCAATGTATTAAGGGGAAAGATAATCGCATTGCGAAAAAAATATTTCAAACGAAATCACGTTTTCTTACGAGGCCCAATGTATTTTAAAATTCTAAAGGACTTTAAAAAACAGACAAGTGTGGAGAACAAAAGGAATTTATAGTAAGAAATTATGTATAAGTGTTGTTACTATTCAACATAATAGCCATGAAGATTAGGACATTTGCCATATCGGTAGGTGAGGTTTTCTATAGTCTTCTCTATAAATTTTTGCCACCAGTGTTATGAGATGGGTTACAACATTCCTTTAAAGTTCTTCATTAGTCAGTAATTATTATTTTGGCATCTTAACCATTCTTCCAATTCAAGGAAGAGGAGAATCACTCAGCTCTAAGCTGCGTTCCTTATGAAGGCGTACAATTGCGCAAGACAATCGCAACCAAAGATCTAGCTCAATATATCGATCAAGGAAAATTCTAAAATACCAGATAACGAGCTGGCTGAATGACATTTTAAAATTACGACATTGATGGGAGAATGTTTAGGCATTTTCCTTTACATGATTTCATTGTAAGAAATTTCAAAGAACTCTTAGACTAAAACGGAGCTTCTGAACAGCGCTAAGATCCATATTCGAAGAGAATGTGGGAATACTAAGCCATCTATGTGCCAAATACCTGAATCTTCATGTCTATTAAGTCGAAATATAATTGTGAATGCATATAACATTTGGTTATAAATTCGTTTTTACTCTACACTTATATTAATTACACTGCAATTGGAGCATGAAAGGAAACGAAAAAGAAAAAAAAGCTCTTATATTTGACATTTTAGTGTGTCAGAATGGTCCAACGCCACGAATACTAACATCGGAAATAAGAAACTAAACCACCATCACCAATCCATATATCAATAACTGCTGGTGTGGTATGGAAGTTTCTAGATGGAGGGTTACCAGCTCAGGTGTCGTCCTCGTCATCAGAATGCGGTTCAGAATTACGAAGTCCATTCTAAAATAGCCTTACTGCTGCTTTAAAATGGCATGCTCATATAACTAAACTATCATACATCAATCCCTTTAATAGGAAGTATAATCTATCATCTGAAAGTGAATGTCAGATTGAAAAGGAAATATGATTTTAAGATACCAGTTGCTTATAATTGTTATGTGAATCTAGATCCTTTACATCCACTTAGAAGTATGGGATGTAATATGCTAATCATCAGACAATGATTCAGAATTGTGAATTTGATCTGAGTAGACTTAAAATTGGACATTTATTTTAGAAATTAATCTTGCTGTTGTTTCTTATGGCACTTACCATAGGCAAGCCCGCTGTTCGAAGACAGCGGATTTAACCCTGGGGGGGAGCGCCTCTTGTTTCTATAGTAGTGGCTTCTAGGGCCAAGAGAACGACTTAGCTAGACACACGTGACAACCCTTTTTGCGGGGCGGACTTGACTTCATTCACGCATTTCATTCACTCAAACACAGATCGTAATTTAGACCTGAATCAGAGAACGATCACCCCTGATCCAGTACCCCCAGTGGTATTACTCTCGATATGGAGGACTTTGTGACCACGACAGGTTTAACGCGCGTCAGCCACCAAGCACGCGGGGAATCTTCGGCCGTCGGGGTTCGAACTCGCAACCTAAGGGACGCGAATCCGACGCTCTACCAACCAGGCCATCCCGGCCTCAGAAATTAATCTAAATCAAGCGAATCATTATATTAAATTTGGTTTAATTTAAATATCTGAGTAAATTAGATAAATGTCTTAGATCATATGTCATATATTGGCAGAAAAAATATACAATTTAGAAGCAGTAGCTAAATAAGTACTTTTCTAAATATCAAAAGATCAAAGAAATAATTATTACATTTTTAGTTAACGGTTGTAACAGTATTTTTAAAAGCTACATGTTCCATTAAATATAGCGGATAAATAAATAATTTTTTGATATATACTGACAAATCTCACTGGTCTTATGAAAGGGTTTAAAACTGGAGTTATAGGATTTGATTAGTGATTTCTTCTAATACCTATTGGCGTTTTATTTTATGTCATATCCACGTAAATGCTAACGAAAATTCCTATCTCAACAGAGAAAATACAAAATGGTAAAAGGAAAACAAAATGATTCATTTAAATAACTATATCAATTGATCATAATTTTATTTCTTATTATTAGGCTGTTTATGATATTTTAATATTGGTGTATATATATATTTATATATATATAATCAATGAGAGGCTTATGAAAAACTAAATATTTCTATATTTGATGATTTTTCATATATTTTTTATGTTTTAAATTGTTTATCATTATAAGAAATATTTTAATTTTTATCAAACTTTCCTATTTTTATATATAAATATTTTTTTTTAAATATTGATATATAAAAATTCCGTGACTCTTTGTATCAAAGAAACTGAAAACGAATAATCGATTTATTTAATGGCAAACTAATTGAAATTGCAAGATATTTGTTCATAAAATGTGATTCTTTATAGAAATAAAATTTAAAAAAAATAATAATCCCGTTTATTCAAATAGGCGCATAAATGAGATTAACAATATGCTACTCTTATCTTTCTCTTAAATTAATAAATCCGGGTGTTTGAAAACCAGACTTTCAAAATATTTTTATAGTCTTTTATAGACGAGTTTACTTCATTTTTTATTAGCCAATCAACACACTCAGGCCGATTAAAATTTTCTCAAGCGAAAAAAAGCAGAGAATACTTCTATCGATAAAGATTTTAATCTCTTCCGTGAAATGCAATTTAAAGATTGTTGATGGCTCCATCTGAGGAATTTATTTATTGAAAGTTAAAATGCTTTCGTAATACGTAAATGTTAAATGAAGGGACTGAACATGAATGATACTATAACGAATTCAGCGAAGTTTTGAATAATCTGAATTACTCAAAATCATCAGTTAATTAATTATATATTGTTCTGAATTTAATGACTAACCTTCTTTTGAACACAAATTTGATGAACAAATGAGGTGTAAAAAGGATAAAAGTTACTTTAAAACTGAATAAAAATTTTCATCAACCGGATGAAAAAGAAAATCTGTTATTCATTCCAAAAATTATTTAGAATGATGATATAGTTCCTTTACATGCCATATGATCATACCGTCGATTAATGTTTTCAGTACAATTAAATTTTATATCAAACAGAAACAGGTAACAAAATATAAATAGCGTACTGTATTTGATATCAAAAATTGTCATTATTCTTGTGAGAGACTTAAAGAAGCAAAATAAAATGCTTCTTTAATCCAAATAGCAGACACAGTGAGGCCTTGGGAAAAACAGCACACTTCATATTGTCAAACCATTGTACAACCATGGCCATCATTAAAAAAAAACGGATACAACTTTGATTCTTTTAAATATTGGGCATACAAAATTCACTCATTGTTACTTGTTGCTGGAGAAATCACCATCCCTGTGCTCCCAATGTAGCGTTCAAATATCTGTCCAACATGTGCTATCAGAAGGCCAAAACTTCAGTGCCCAGTTTTTTTTCAAAAGCCTTATATTCTATTATTTTCCTTGCTGGATAAATAAACTCATATTCTTTATGGACATTTTTAAAAACATTAAGTTTTCGAATAATTTAAATCATGTTTAAGAATTTTGAGTATCTTTAATAATTTCTTTAATTGTTTTACATTTATATTATTTTACCTTTTATCTGGCTTAGCATGGTCAGTATCATAGCTCGCGCGTCAGGGAAATCCAAACCAAACCAACTAATATCCAAGTGCTGCACTATATATAAAATATAGATAGCATAAATCTTCGATTTCCTTTCCAAGAAAATATTAAAACGCTTCTAACATTTATTATTATGAATATTTGCATCTAATATGTATTCTCTCTTTTTCTCCCTCTCTCTTTCTCTCTCTCTCTCTTTCTCTCTCTCTCTCTATATATATATAGGGAGAGAGAGAGAGGGGGGAGAGAGAGCGCGAAAATTTATATCAGATCATTTTCAGTTATTTGACAGTTAGTGACATCTAGCATCCTCTACATCGCTTTACCATCAAATAATCAATTTTCCTGTTGTTTGATA
The DNA here is from genome assembly GCF_947563725.1 of Argiope bruennichi. NCBI lineage: Eukaryota > Metazoa > Arthropoda > Arachnida > Araneae > Araneidae > Argiope > Argiope bruennichi. Next base: position 11,984,745 of record NC_079155.1, read on the forward strand.
CCCATTCATTACTCAGGTGTATCCCTATCATCTGTTTATATGAACTTATGCAAGCATAGCACAAATTTTCAAGGTTGCAGGAATCTCAACACATTATTTTATGGGTATAAGATTACTGTGGCTAATTCAATGTAGAGCAAACTCGCTACTACTTTTCTTTTTAAGAATGATTAATATTTCAACCAAAATTACGAATGCAAATAACCTAAAGGAAGAAAGTTAGCATCATCAATTGAGAAATAATAATATTTTTTTCTCTTCTTAAAAAATTTAATCTTTAATCGCAAAACTCTTTAAAATTGAAATTCTATCAATTCAATTGAATAGACTGATGATTCCATGAATTCCTTAGTCTATATCAATCTTAAACATCAGTTATTCATTACCCCCGTATTCATAGCAAGATATTTCTAATATTTTATGCTTCATCCTTTATTTTATTTTGCATAAATTTATTGATTTTGTAAACAACGTGTTGCTCACATTTTTATGCCTATTTTTCCCATTAAATTTGGAAAGAAATGAGTGAAAAATCCAATAATCGTCTGCAGATTAACAGAAGACACCCTCCTAGCCTTGAAATTAATTCTATATCATACTTTACTATTTATGAAGATTAACATCAGCATTTTAGTAAAAATATAAATCTAATAGAGATATTTTTAATAGATAAAAGAAAGCTATATATAAATAACTCAGAAAATTACGAATGCTTGTGAACATTATTATGTCTGAAAACGAAGCAGTACATTCTGGATGTAATAATCTCAACGGTAAAAGCAAACAGAATATGGCTTAATCATGAATTATTTATTTAAATCAGCCTTCATCAACCGTGAATTGCAAGAATTGCATGTAATTAAATTCTATTTTAGTTGGATTATTAATTGGAAGTCAATATTGTAACATGCAAATTAGGAAAATTTTCAATCTTGTTTTCCTGGTGTCATGGAAAGTGATGGTATTAATTTCATTTCACGCAATTTCAGATTTCTTCAAATACATAACTGCTCCCTTTCGCCTTAATTCGATCACAAACAAGTAATTTTACATTTATATTTGGTAAATGTTGTTATTATCAGAATTTATGTAAGTACTAGTGCAAAAATAATAATGAAATCACGTCATTGCAAAAGGTTTAATGAAATTCAGTTATATTGGGAAAAGTAGATGTAGGAAGTAAAATTTAGGATTAATGAAAATAAAGTGATTTTGAAAAAAAAAATTGATAAGTATTCTCCAGTTTTACTTTGCACTACAACTTTAAAAAAAAATGTTTATTTTTATGATGTTGCATTTCCGTTAGTAACTTTTATTCAGAACAAGAATTTTTAAATGCAAACAGCGTCTTTTATTGAGGTTGTACAAAACATTGTTTTAGATGTTTTGTCACATTTTACAAAATTGCACATTGGTTTTAGATCAGTGTGCAATAAATAAATAAACAAAAAGAATAAAAAAAGCAAAGAACTTAATTTAAAACCTTTTCTTAAAATTTTTCTCAATCTCACAAATGATATTATTTATTTAAAACATTATTTACATACAAAAAGGTTCATATGCATTTGCGCGTCAAAATAACCGATGCATTTATTAAAATCTAAACGTTTTGATAGAAGAAATATTGTAAATTAGAGGAATAAACGCTAACACTTTTTGAAATTATTTAAAAAAATTGATCTTTTGAATTTTTGAAAAGATTAATTACAATTGACCAATTTAATTCATTCATATATATATATTTTGAAATTTGAGAAATGTTCAGAAAATATATTCTGAATATCTTTTCTGAAAGATGTTCGGATAAAGAATTCATTCTTTTTGATGCATAATGAATCAAAAGAATTTACCTCACTGACATAGCCAGTTTCTAAGTAAAATTATTTTTTTTCTAATTAACTTGAATTGTTCAGCCACAATCAGAAGAGATTCGTAAAAACTGTTCTTTTAGTACTATATTCCAAATGACTTCCATGAAATTATTTTAGTTTATAGCCTACTTATTTTAGTTTATAGCCCACTTAAGTCTGTCACGTCATTTCGAACATCTGTTGATTCTCATTATTGGACTTATGAAGGGAATCTCGGGTGTCCATCGTCTGCTGCTAAACATTTTTCTTGAATAATGAGTTTTGTTACTCAAATTTCTAATATTTATATGGTTTCAAGCACATGATGTGAATGTTTGAAACAGATTTTGCTGATTGGGAATATTTCACAGTTACACTGCAAACGTAAAGATTAGACAGACGAAACTATCCAATAAGTTTTGATTAAGATTTGACACACACAACGATTCGTTTGTGAATTTATTTAACTAAATTTGTTCCATTTAACTTAAAATTTATGTTATTAAAAATTCTTTTATAATAAAGCTTTTGAAATTACTAACAGAAATGCTAATTGGGTCACTTCATTGCAATATATTGCATATATCATTCAATAACATTTTGAAAAACGAAATGATATTCAAAGACAAAAATTATATCGTTATTATTATTTCAAAATGGAGTCTGCCAAAACAGACACATTGTAAAATTGTGAAGTATCAACATAAATCATGTGCGACTGATATCATTTCTTAACTATAAAAGAATATTTTAGAAATATATATGCAATCTGTGAAATTTGTGTGAAAATTGGAACTTTTTTTATATGTCAATTAAAATTTTATTTTATTAAGTTATATTGGTTGTTAGACATATTCATACACTAAAGATAAAATGTGTCATATAATTTTCAAGCCTTTTTGAATCATGAGAAACAGTATGTAAAGACTACTAAAATGACTCTGTTTGAATGAATATTATAAATACCTATTAATGTTTGAAAATTATTTATTGAAGTAACTGTGATTATAGAGACAGGCAAAGGAAATTGAATTGAATTTCAGTAATATTTTTAGCGAATCAGCTGATGTAAGAAAGATACCTAGTACTTAAGTAATATTAAAAAAAAGACGCGTGGTAATGGTGCGTATTAAGTAAGTAATACGCCTAGTATTAAATTAAGATTTTACTAGTAGATTTTTGTCATCTCTACTGAATATATTTGTTAAATTGCAATTTTCCAAAAAAATGAAATAAAATATTACCAGCAAAAACGAGTACAAATATTAAATGTTAAATGTTAAGCAACAAATGTTAACTTTGTTCTATGATGGTTCTGAAACTTTAAATAATAAAAGATATTGGGTTTCAAAGATAATAAATGTTGAAATAAGTTAGCATATACTAGATATAGCTCCTGAAATAGCAATATCTAAAAGCTAAGCCAAATGACTGGAATGTCTTCATAATATATAAAACCTAGGCAATTTTACACAAAGAATGAAATGTGCAAATTATTTAAACATGTCATTTCCTCTTTTTTTTTCTTCCCTCAGGCGTTATATGCAATATTTAAACTTTCAATAGAAATGAAAAGCTATTTAGGCAAAGCTTGATTAGAGAATTATGATAAAGCTTTTATTTAAAAGACGTTCATTTACAAACGACTAAAATATAAATGGCCAAACTTTTCCAAATAAAGCGAAAAAAGCAATTTTCATAAATGCAAATTGAAAATTCTGAACTTGAAGCGAGAGCTAAAAACACATATATCAAAAATGTTATGAAACGTAATATGATGTTTGAAACGAGTAGACGATTTATTTCGTACATCTCTAATTTTCATTTTATCATTGTATAGAATGCGAAGGAAGATTATACAGAATATTAACCATTTCATAGTTTGCCATAAATTACTTGGATTTTCGATAGATACCAGATTTTGAAGTTTGATTATGTCATAAAGCAGCTGTTTAGAATATTTTATCATTACAATTTTTTTTTTCATTTTGTATTTTTCATTCCACTTTGATAGCTGAAAAAATAAATATTTCCGTTTCAACAATTTCCTTTTACTTGTTCAAGTGCAACAATTTTCGTATGAGAGAATAATATTATAATTTTATTTCATTTCTCAAAAAGAAATTTGCAAAAAATATAACAGTTGCAAAAAATATAACTGTAAATCCTTCAATATGCAGATATGTTTCCTATACCTGCATGTTCACAAAGAACAATATTAATTCCAAATTAATAGATATTTAAGTGCATTTTAGTGCATTTTAAATTGAAATTTTATAGAAATAATAATACATATATGAAATATGGACTGAATTTTTGAAATGCTATTTAAGATACAAATGCTGCATTGAAATTCCAATGCTTATTTTAAAAATATTACTTAACGAATTATATAAATAATATGTTGGATATAACAGACAACATTTGTCATGTTTTGTTGAAAATTAAATACCGGTATACATGTTTTAAAAATAGGAAATTCATCATGTTGTAGGATTTTTTCCCCTGTTCATAATTGCTTTCAGATTAGATAGCATAGAGAATTATAAAATATAATTCTCAGAGATATCTAATCTGAAAGCAACTATGAACACCGATTTTTTTTTTAAATTCTCTCAGCTGTCTAATCTGAAAGCAGTTATGAACGCCGAAAACATTTTATAATTCTCTAAGCTATATAATCTGAAACCAATTATGAACACGGAAAAGAAATTATAATTCTCTAAGCTATCTAATCTGAAAGCAATTATGAACACGGAAAAAAAATTATAATTCTCTAAGCTATCAAATCTGAAAGTAATTATGAACACGGAAAAAATATTGCAACGCGAAGATTATTTTACTTTATGTGAATGCGATTGTATAAAAATATAATTCTCAACGTGAATCAATTTCAGTTCTTTACAAAAATGTAACCGGAATTTTTTTAATGTAGTTATTATTCTATATAGCTTTTAAAATGTTCGTATAAAAGTAGAATAAAAAATAAACTGTAAATCCTTCAATACGCAGTCATGTTTCCTATAACTGCATGTTCACAAAGAACAATATTAATTCTAAAAAATAAACTGTAAATCCTTCAATATTCAGATATGTTTCCTATACCTGCATGTTCACAAAGAACCATATTAATTCTAAGAAAAGAAGAAAGAAAAATACTAGGTATTATTGACTTCGAATGACACCGAAGCAGAAATTTGTAATTCCCTTTTCCATTCTTTTGCACAGGAAACCTTTCTGAAGCGAAGAGATTCTGCTTAAATTATGAGGCACGAATCAATAAACATGATTTACCGCACAGTTGTCCGGGAAAAATCGGCTTTAGAAGAATGGAACGAGCGGAATTAAGTGTGTTTTTAGACTGCCTTGTCATCATTTCACGCCCTCCCGAGTCGATACTTCTGATACCGGAAGTGGCAGTAAACACATGGGTGGTCGTCCCGTATCGATCACCGTATATCTATGAAACGACTTCGACAGAGAAAAGAAATACTTTTTCCTGCTCCATGGAATGAAGATAAGGTAAGTGGGATGGAAAGCTCTCAGGTTGAAATTAATGCACAATAATTTTCTGGTCCAGTTGATAACTTCGAGAAATATATTTTACTGATTACTTTGAAGTCCATCTTATTTTCCAATGAACAGTTCTTAAGAATTATCCTGTATTAAATTTAGCCAGAGTTTAAGGATTTTGAATATTACTTTATAAATAAAAAGAGTTAGGATAGGAAAAGTAGATGTTTAAACATTAAATAAGCTTTAAAATCTATGGAAATCTCGAAAAAAAAAACATAATTTAAAGTACAAAATTAATTAAGTATTTAATTCAAAGTACAAAAAGAAATCACATAAAATTTAAAAATTAAGCAAACAATTAGCTTGAATGTTCAGCAATTAAATTTATTTTTACTAGTTTTAAACAAGAACAAAATTGCCATTGTTCAAAGGCACAATCTTCTGAACATTTTAATACTATTTATTCGCTAAAAATGGAGACTAAATAATAATAAATTTAGGGTGTTTCTACTAAAGTTATGTCTCAGAGAAATAAATAGCAGAACTTAATACGCAATAGATATAAACATTAACTTAATTTCCGAACATTACTCAATTTTATATCTTTTTAAAATAAGAAAAATCTTTTAATACTTTTTCTACTGAAATCAACTGAATGAGTAGTAAAATTAAGTAATGCCCTGTTAACAAAAATTATTTTTCACCGCCTGCAATCTTTGGTATCATTATAGAAGCACAAATTTTAAAACTCCTGCAAAAATTAAAAAAAAATATCTAAATTAATAAATCTATATAGAGATTGTTGTTTCAACATTATCTCTTTTTATTGAAAATAGAAGTTTTACATAAGATAAAATTTCAGAATAATTTAATGCATAAAGCTACTTAGTATGGATTGTTAGGATTCTAGAAAAAATGTTTAATAAAATTTAAATAATCAGATTTATTTAAGACTCTAAAAGTATTTTTTTTATATATGGGATCTTAGAAAAATAAACTAAGCTAAATACTGAATGAACAAGGATAGGAAAAGCTTAAAAGAAACAAAGAATTCTCAAGCTGGACAAATTCGTATGCAACTTTTATGATGCACGAAATTAGATTTTTAGGTTTTCGAAAATGACGCCCGAAGATTTTATTATTGTTGGTGTGACTAAGTTTTGTGGCTCATATTTTTGAAGATCGTTTTACAACTAGGTATTTTTCAGACGTGTAAAAAGAATAAGTATAATTTCATTTGTAAGTTGTCTAGACCAAAAAAATATTGCATTATAATCTAGATTTAATTTAAATTAAGAGATAACTTCTTTATTCTTATATATTTTTTACAACTAATTGTATATATCAGGAAAATTTACTGGAAAGTTCAACTGAGTATGAGTTTTGTTGCTGTACTAAGTATGATTCCTGTCAAAGTGTTATCCTCAAAAATCAAGAACGGACAAATAAAGAAATAATTTCTTCCGTCATCATGAAATATATGTTGCATATATTGTTACTCATCTGTAATAATACTTTCCTGCCAGTCACATCATCACCAATCACAATGATCTCTAATGTATCTGAATAGATAATTCAATAACCCTAGCATATGTTAGAAACAACGTGGAAACTTACTGACAAAAATGATGATTTCGGCGACATGAATGGAGTTACTGTGACAATATTTCTACACATATAATCGCAAATATTGCCAACCTTTCTTACCATACGTCAGCTATAAGATGGTTGTTGAATCTCCTGATTGGGTTACACAAATCCATTGAATTCCTTCCTATCTCACCTAACTTGAGTAACTATTTGAGAGGTTATTTACTTTCTTTTTGTATATAACACATCTCATGTATACAGTGTAGATCTTTGAAGATATATGTGTAAAAAAGCCTGTCTTCATATCACAAGTGAAAAATTGGATTTCGTGCATGCAAGTATTATTATAAGAATGTAACTTAGTATCATAGTAGGTTTTCATTTTAAACCAGTTTTTTAAGTATTTCAATTATTTTTTAATTGACCCTTTAAAATCTAAAGAAAGTTTTAAACATGTATTATTATGCAATTGTATTATTTCACTATTTTAATAACTTTTTATGATATATATATATTAACCCCGAAAAATAAAGATTACTAAAGACTTGTACATTTCGCCAAATTTTACAGACAGAAAAAAGGAAAAAAATTGTTTATAGATAAATGTAAGAAAGGCTTTTAATCATGCGTTTTTTGATATGGGAAAAGGGGGCATGCAAGAATTTTATTTTTGTATATTTTTATTCTCAATCTCTTCAAAAAATAAAATATGTTCACACATTTAGGTACCTTATTGATGAAAATTTGTAATATGAACTATATGCCTAATTATTACACTTAAAAAAATAAACGCTTGTTTACTTTTTGGGATATCCTGTATATATGAAGAGATCTCACAGCTTCCAGACAAATAAAATCGAAATACCAATTACATGGCACGACAAAAAATATTTAAAAATGAATTGCAAAATATTAAAAACTTAGTTACAAAAAGTGTTAAAAGATATTGTACATCATTAAACCTAGTCTATCATTCAAAATCCTTCTATTAAACGGGTAAATTTAAAATCATTTTTTTAGCTAACTAAGAGATCCAAACTATTTAACAACGGCTTTTAAAATTTCTAGCTATCATATTTTAGCTAAAATATCTGAAACTGGAATATCTTGGAGAAAGGAATACAATTTTGCCAAAAAACCTCTTAGATGAGTAGGATGCTACTTTGTCATATTTTCAAATGTACTTTATTTCACTAAAGAGTACACAATATAAAGTTTCAATTTATTTTATGAGAAATGGAGAGGGTATGCATTTATTAGACACTTTTAACCACAATACGATAATTTAAAAAGCTAATCTTGCAGGCAAAATACTTAAATAACAATATAAAATAAATTTAAGAAATTCATTATACCGTATATAAAGAGAGAGAGAGAGAGAGAGTGATTTTGAATATTTCTATCTCCTTCATATGTCCTCAAAAATGTATGATTGAAACTACTTATAATCTTCGAAATCTAAATAGGGAATTACTGAATGAAATTGGATAACGAAAATGCCTTATAACTTTCGTTATTTATTTCGTTTACTACTTTTCAAAAACTATTAAATGAAATCCAGAAAAAAACATTTTATAGCGAAAATCTATTTCTATTATTTTCTTTTCATTTTGGGCTGAAGCTCTCGCGCGAGAAGCTTCAGGTTTCGAAGAAACGTTGAAAACAAAAACAACTCATTTCTTCACTGTCCAATTCTTTGCGTTTCTTCTCCAAGTCTTCTGAACTAATTTTCGCGCCTGAGTGGAATTTGGTCTTCGCGTCGTTCTCCTGAGTGCTTGTTCGACGTCATGAATGTGTCAAATATTTTTTTTATTCAGCACATTAATTACTACTCAGCTCTTTTTTTAGTTTACAGTGAATTAAGCTTAATTTTTTTCTTGCACATGCTTAACACTAAAAATAAAGAAACAAAAAAGACAATCACGTCGAATAAGGGAAATGATTTACTCGTTACTTTTTGCCTAATATTAAAGGAGACAAAAATGAAATAAATGTTACATTCAATCAAGTTTCGTTGCTGAAAGCTCTTTAAAGGAATTGGGGCATATGGGAGTGTGAAAATTGCTGAAATCTCAATTGTAAATAAAGGAAATTTTTTCTCAAGAAAAACTTAATATCTAAGGTAAAATTCAGGATGTTTTAAAGGAAGAATTTATTTTAATTATCAAACAGTAGAAAATATTTGTTTCTTGAAGCACTTGCTTTTAAAGGCAAACATGTGTTGTCATAAGATACATTTCAAATTCATCACCTTAAATTGGTAAGCTAAAAAATAATTTTGAGCAAAATAACTTCAAAATTATCATAATTACTATATTATAAGAATATAGGTTTAATAATTACAGCAAACTTATTTTCATTTAAATATTCCAACAATAAAAATTAAAAGAAAATCTATGGACTTTACGGTAACTTCAAAATCTTAAAAATGTAGGATATTTTGCATGATAAATAGTGCCTTAAAATTAAAACTATTGAGTAGGGAAAATAAAAATGGATATAGCAGATGCATAAGGTTTGTAAATAACGTTTTATAAGATTTTACACCATTGAAATGAATTGAATGTGTTCTATGTGTACCGATACTCGAAGAAAACATGTTTTGATCAACAGCAAAGAATTCCGTTAATTCCATTGTTAAAGGATAGTAACAATCTATTGACATCTCTGTTAAACTATTATTAAAACTCTGAACTCCTATTAAATCTATTGGTAAAGGATAATTTATAAAAATTTCGTTTTTTCAATCCGTACAAATTATATATTTCTGAAACCATAATTCTATTACATTAGATAAGTAGAAAAAAATTGTTTTGAAGATATAAATGTTCACAGCTCTCTTAAAGAAACAGACAATATGTCAAAATAATTTGCAAATGGCTTTGTAATATTTGTAATCGACTTTTTTCTCAATAAATAAAATAATTCCTTAAAATAATTTTATTCTACAATTTTTTTTTCAGTGTACTAAAATTGACTACAAAATTTTTCAGATCACGATTATTTGGTATAATATATATTTTTAATTAATAATTGCTGGTTGACTTTATAAAATAGAAAGTAATAGTTCCGAATAGAACTAATAGTAATCAAACGACAATAAAGAGAAAGAATTAAAAATAAAGGAATAATACTCTCTTCAAATAGAATAATTTCAAGTTTGAAAAAAATTATTGAATAAAATAAAGTCAATGAAGAATTTTTGAACTGTAATTTAGAAATGAAAATAATTTGATAAAGAACGATTAGAGCAAGTAAAATTATTTTTAAGGAAAATGAACGAAGGTATATATTTAAGATTCAATAGCCGTACTAAAATATAATAAATCCAAAATAAAAAATGATTTTTTTCCCTTTGACAATTTTATATAGGAAACATTCAAAATTTATAATTCAAAGAATTCAATGAAGAAAGAAGTTTTGCTCGTTTATTTTTCTTTGGTAGATTTAGTATAATTGGTGAAAAGAGCATTTCAAAATTTCAGATAAATGAACAGTTTTAGAGGTAAAAACATACACTAGATTTCTTTTTCCGTGCTTTCTAAGCTTTTGAGTTACATGTTTCATATCTATAAGAACAGCTAGGGGACATCTAGACTGACAGTCCCCCTCCATTGATGGATTTCGCGTCAGAAGTAAGATATACAGCTATGTTGTAAATGGGGAGAGGGAATTCGAAAAATGGATCTTCAGACTTAGGTATGTTGAAAATCCACAAATTCATCATATCTCGAAATAATCCATCACATTTTTTTTTTTTTTTGCAATTCCAATGCTTTTGCTTTAAATATAAAACTGTAAATAACCAAAAAGATGTAGAAAGTATACGAATCCAAATAGACAAGAATTGTTCGACCTATATATATATAGAGAGAAAAAAAAACGCTGTTTTAATTTTATCCTCTAGTTTGGACAAAAGAATTGTTAAGGAAAGAGAGGTTTATTAAAAAATTACATGAGATAATATTTCGCATAAGAATAAAATTAAAATGCAAATTCAGTTTCACAAACGCTACTCAAATATCCCAGAATCTAGAAAGCTCTATTAGCCAAATGTTGAGATCTTCTCTATCAATGACTGCCGCCATGCGGAATGCTGAATTAATTACATAAAAATTATTTGCTAAATGGTGAATCTTTTTCTTTGATGCAGAATTAAAATTATTTCGGTTAGTACTCAACTATATCTAAATTAAAACTTTTAAATTTTGTAAATATTTTGGGACTTGGATTATAAATAGTATTTTTATAATTTTCTAGGAAAAGACTTTATAAATATCAATGTTTATTATTTTCTGTGAAATGACTTTGTAAATAACAATGTTTTCAACTTATGTTATGATTTTCGGCTCCGACGCGTTGTACGCTTTTATAAACCCTTGGAAAATTTTTCCAGTGACATAAATACCTCCATAGAGACATAAATTCCAATTTTGTATTTACTGAGTTTATCATTTCCAAACATAATTTCATAACAGTTGTTTTCATAAACTTTATTACCTAAATAATGAGCAAATATATGATAACTAATGCATTTTCATATTGAATTCTGTTTTCTCTGTACTAACCTTTTAATAATAACTTAAATTAAAATACATATTTCAATAAATTTCTTTTAAACTAAGCTGAAAATATCCAGGAAGTACTAAAACTCGTAATTTTATTACCCCATTATTATCGAAAATGTTCACATATTTCAAAGGACTATAAACTTTGCGTTTCAAAATATCCCCCAAATATTTTATTAAAAAGTTAATTGTTATCGACATACTAATCTTCCCCATACCTGTTATAAAAAATTCTTTCAAAAAATATTTGAATTTTCAGAGGATATTTTATGGTCCAAAGCAATAAACGTATTATTTAATGCTTTTCTCTTTTCTGATATCTAGCTGAAGTTAGCTGAAATTTTTGTAAATCCAATCGAAAATGTTCATTTAAGAGACTGCCATCGAAACACGCTTTCAAAAGTTAATTTTAAATGAAAGTGGCAAATTTTTAAGTGTTGTAATATTGCTTAAATGTTAGGGAAAACCATGCCTAGAATTTTATATACAGATAAAAATAAAAATGAAACATATTAAAATAATTTAAAATTTAAAAAGAATACATTTTTAAAAATAGGAAAACAATTTATTTAATTACATTTTAATAAATAATTTATTAATCATATAAAAGTTTTAGAAATAAGAATATAGATCATTATAATTATTTTAAAGTAGTTATAAACATTGTGCTTTAACTTCTCAGAATGATTCTCTCAATTCCTCTTATATTTGCCGTTGTTTTTATCAGAAGTTAGAAATATTTTCCATAATTTTTTTCACTATTACGTCTCGGTAGTTATATTTTGAGCTCTAAGAAATAAAGAATGCAATTAGAAAATGTGTTATGTGATAGTTTTAAAATGTTTCAAGTATTACTGTTAATTCTATAAAGTATTATAATAATGGTAGAGAAATAATCAATATCAATAAACAGTATGTTTCTTATGAAAATAATAACTGTAAAAGTCAGCTACCAAAAATACCTTAAAAGACAATTACTTTATAATACGATTTCCCATTTTTATATTTTATACCATGCAAGGAAGTAAGTACACTAGAGCTATAAACGTTTTCCATATTTTTGTGTTTTTAATCGATTTCAGCTGTTTAAAACTTTTAGCAATCATAATTATTTTTATAATTTTCCTCTGAATAAAAATATAAGATATATTTAAAGTGCTATTATAGACAGGTATCACAGAAAATTGAAATTTGGGAATGGGATAGAAAAACAAGAGAACATTTTAGAATGTCTCTGACATGGGCTGAATTAGGATTAAAAAATTAGGAAATTAATTGGGATCAAATTAAATTTTAAAATATCATTATATATATATATATATATATATATATATATATATATATATATATATATATATATATATATATATATATATATATATATATATATATATATATATAAAGAGAGAGAGAGAGAGATAATTAAAAAATAGACTATTATTAGAAAATAATCTAAAATAAACATACTTTGAAAAAATTTTAAAAAGATTTTTTTAATCCTTTAATTATATAGAAATCTTTCTTTTGCAATGTAGTGCATTATAGAAAGCAGCAAACTGTAGAGAATAAAATGATAATTAGTTTACTTAATAAAAATTATTTATTTAGCTAACAATGACTCTAAAAAATTATGAAATTTGCTGCTTATCATCGGTAAACCGCAAAAAAGAAATGAAAATAAATTTTAAATAAAATGTTTCAAATAAGTTTCTTAATAAACGAACACAATTGCTACTTTTATTTCCCTTTCCCCTCCAAGACTTAGAGAATTCGATTCTTATCAAATTCAAGAAAGAGCTTAGCAAAATAATTCAATCCCAAACTCAGTAGATGTAATTTATTTATGAAGGATGTAAAATCTTTAGAGGCTCTCTACAAAGATTAGGTTTAAAGTTAATGCCCCTATAGAAGTCTTAAATGAAGGGTTTTCAAAATGTAAGATTTCTAGATTGATATCTGAGACTATTTTTGATTTTTCCAAAAGTTTTACAACTAAATTTTTTATATTTTGAACTTCTAATATCTGCCTGATTTTACTATATGATAGCGTTTCTTGTTAAAAATATGCAATTTAATCATGTATTTTTCATATCATTTTGAGGAATCAGATTATTTTTTGAAGGAATTCTTGTAATCACTTATCGATTATTGAATTACCTTTAATTAAAATATTAAGCAGAACTTCGTTAAGAATAACACATCATAACTACCGACAAGAAAGGATGTTTATCAAAAATATTATATAAAATAAATAATTTAAATATAGAAATAAAATAAATAGTAGCATAATATGTTTGATTCAAGAATTGATAAAAACAAGCAATAGACTTCTTCAAATTTAAATTTAAGGCAACATTAAGCTGACCTTTCACGTTTTTTATATCATAATCAAACTATGGTACATTTTAGCAATTTCTAATCTATAATCGTTGAAAATTGCACGAAGAAGTGACCTAAAAGCCTGAATCTCTATTTTGTTGATAGACTAAATTATAATTACATATCTTATAAAATTTTCATTATTCTTTAGCATTAAACGTCTTGAATTATTGGAATATGAGCAAAGGATTTTATTTTATTTGGGAAGTTGTAAATAGAAGAAAGGAAGATGAAATTGTTTTGTTTATTAAAATTTTCCTCTTGATTTTTTTTTTTCCATTTTGAGAATTGAGTTAAATACAATGAGTAAATGAAAAAAAAAATTCAAATATGTGTATCAATCAAAATTTAATTTTCAAGAAATATTTTTCACAAATAGAACACATGGAAAACACAAGCACAAAATGTAAGAATATTTGAAATGTTTTCCTGAATTGGATTGAATGAATGTTTTTCTCTAATTGAAAATACATGAAAAATGTCATTAATGATTTTGTAAACTGATATTTGGATTTACGCATTTCTATTCATTTAAAACAAATTTTAAATAAAACGCAGGAACTTGCTGTTATCTTTATATAAATCTAGATGTATTTCTGTTCTATTTAATTTATTTTCTTAGTTTCTTAGATTTTTTTTAATATTTCCTTTAAAATACCAATTTTGTAGATTTCATTGAAAAAACTGGATTTTTTTTTGCCTTTTGTCGAGGGGACAGTTGTATCTTGTTTAAATAAATTTTAATACTGTTTTTACTATTTAAAATCTCATTACTAACTTTCACTATTAACTTACAGCCTTTTACTATTTAAATGTAACTATCACAAACCACTCTGATTAAAACCATATTACTTTCCTTTATTAAATTAAAATGTTTGACAATTAATGTAAAATGTCGTGAGTGAAAACTACTCCTACTTTAAACAAAATAGAACATATTTTATGTATATGTCTTCTCACTAACAGTGCAAATTTAGGAACACTAATAATACCTAACAATCACTTGAAACCTCGTTTTTGTAGCCAAAATGCTCTCTTCCAGTTTGGATAGGCATAGGTGAATTTTATTTTATAAAGGAAACAAAAAATACAATGAATTAAGAAATTAAAGACACTGTCATTAACAAGTACAAATAAGTAAATTATACAGAAAACAAAGTAATAATAAAAAATAACAATGATAATGTAAAGAAATATACAAAGTAAATAAAATGGAACAATTTAGACGGTCTGATTTTAAAATCAGTTGAGAAGGAATTTTACTTAATGACGTTCATTCATTCCCATTGTCAAGTATTCATTCATTCTCAAATACCAGAGAATATTGTATAAAATTGTTTTACAATATTCAAAAAATGCCAAATGAAAATTTTTTGTTGTGTAGTTCAATATTGGGTCTCTATATTGCACAATATAGTTTGCTCAGTATGAACCAAATTAGTATCAAATACTATCAATATTCTTAAGATGAATTATATAATAATGAATAAATGAGTAACCTTCAATGTTTATGTTTATGTTTATCTTGGAGCAACAAGCAAATGTCAAATGTCAAAATATCAAACCAAATTTCAGCGAATTTCAAAATTAAGGATAGCCATCAGTTTGAAAATCCAGCATAATAAAATTGCTGAACATTGTTGATTATAATTCTGTTAAAGGTATAAAGATGTTTAGATGCAAATTAAATCTCATATTAAATCCAAAAAAATTTTGTTTAAGATTCATTTTTTCTGGAAAAATGGAATGTGTTCTTGCAGTTTTTTAATGCAGTTTTTTTTGCAGTAAATTAAGCCAGAAAAAAAGGTTGATAAATTACAAATAATGAACAAAAAAAATTAAAAGCATTTTTATCTAAAATGTCAGTTTTAAATTTAATTAAATATTTTTGTAAATGCTTAATCATGGATGCTTGAAAGTTTACCGAAATAATTCGGATACCTTATGAGATAAAAACGAAATTGTTTATTATCTAGCATTAATTGCACCCGAAAAAATAATTGAGCGTCAATTGCATCTCTAAAATGTAACTGAATCTGAGTAAATAAAATCCAACTACATGCAATCTTGATAACCTACGTAAAAAGAAAAACCATTGAATTCTAAGAAATATTTTAAAAGAAATAAAAAATAGAAGTAGGAACGGAAGATATTTCTAGTCACATGTTACAAAATCAAATGAAATATTTTTCTGCTCTATTTCTAAGAGAAGAATCAATGTATCAACAAATACATTGTATTTCTACATTTTAACTTCCCGTTTGCTTTCTTCTCATATTCTTTCTTCGGAAAGAATTTCTTACATGAACGGAAAAATAATCTTTTGACCAGTATCAATCTTTTCAAAGAAAACGTTCTATTTTCACAATACACAACACATGAAATGATGGCGGAAAACAAATCATAATATAAAATCTGCACTTTTTCTTTGCTTTTTGTGAACTATTAAAATAAATTTCTGCATTCATAAATGTTTTGAAACAATTTAATTTTCCTTTGAATATCATTTTAAATGCTTCTTAGTTCTTTAGGATGAAAATGGGTTCTGATAAAATGAAGTATTTAAATAAAATTCAGATAATTAATTATCTTTTAAAATTTGATTTCTTTTTATCACCATGTTATAATTCCAAAATTCGTTGATAGGAATACTTATAACGAACGTATGAAAGAATCTATAAGAAAAAAATGTTAAAAAAATTAAAAACACACAAAAATTTACCTTAGAGAAATTGGAAATGTTTAAAAATAAATTTAATATTGGTCGCGCAGAATTGTATTTTTTGCTCATTTTTAAGTGTTGAATTTTAGAATTGTAAATAAACATTTTACTGCAAGCATTAAAAATAGAAACTGGAAATCGGTACTAGTGTGTCTAAATAGAACTAGTGTAAAGAAATCTCTTAAATATTTTCCCAAACGTTGATTGAAATAGTTTTAGCATTATAAAACATATTTAACGCTTGATAAATGTTTTACCAAGAAATAAATGCATACTGACATATATCAAGAGCTTCCAACAAATACGAAAATAGCTTCAATATATAGTAATATATCATTATTTAAAATCTTAAATGTATGAAAACATAAGAGAGAATTATTTTTAGGGCTTTCAAAATGCGTAAAAAGAAAGGAACAAAATGTATTTATTTTTTCACATTTTATTTGCCTTGTTTTCTTTCGAAAGAATTTCTTACACAAATGGAAAAGTAATCTCTCTGCCGGTATCAATCGAGAGAAAAGATAATGCTCGGTGTTCACGCTACGTTTGACACGAATGGAAGGTTGAGGGGAAAAATAAGAATACATCAGATTCTCCAAAATGATTTTCCGAACTGAATTGAGTGAAATGTTTTTCCATCTTTACAAGAGGTGGCGAAAGAGGCAATAACATTGCTGTAAACAACTATTAGAATACAGCTTATTTTTTTCCTAAAAAGAATTGTAAAAACTAAAAAGAAAACTAGCATTTTTCTTAACGTTGTAAGAAATAAATTTATTTTCCTTTCCTTTATAGCGATGCTTAGAAATTGTGTTATCATTTTTAGGAAATTACAATCTCAAAATTCCTGATTGCATAATTACTTTCTAGATGAGAAGGGGAGGGAGAAAAAAGAGAGGGAGAGAGAAAAATTTCAATAGTGGTGTAAGTTGAGACACACTGAACATTTTATAAAAGAAAAGCGTGATTTTGATATACGATTTCAAATATTATTTTCGAATATGATTTCTGGTAACTGATTTTTTGCTGCGTGTGATTTTTATGCTTTTAGTATGGAATATATTTTGTAAATATCGAGAATTTGAAAATATCAGGAGAAACGAGAATCGCCTCTCTATTATATTACTGATGAGAACCGGAATAAAATTTAATTTCTATTCAGCTTCAGTTTAGGAAGCAGAAATACATTTCAGTAAACATAAATTACACTTTTTTTTAAATTTTATTTTGAAATGTCATTGTAGCTATTGCTATCCATATAGGAATTTTGAATAATCATCTTAAAATCGCTAAAGAATTAGGCATTTGAATATTTCAAGCTTGAAAATAAATTGGTCTGATAGTGTTTTACTTAAACGAAATGAACTGCATAATTATCATTTTATTTGATGGCTGTATCAGTTATAATTTTTTAATCTCAAGGGAAAGAAATCTAGAAAGAAACAAATGAAGAATTTTATCTAAGTTTGTTAGTTACAAGTAAAAGAATTTAAAAAATATATATACAAAAATATTAATTATTGGTGCAAAATGAGTGAAATGGTAACACTCGTTTCATTAAGAAAAATTTAATTTCAATAAATTTGTCTTTAATCGAATGATGAATTGATAAAAGGTGGTTGTCTTTCAAAGTCTTTGTGTTATATTATTCCGTGGACTTAAATGAAATATTTGAGCAAAAGAAAATATAAAATAAGGAAGATAGACTTAATATGCCTAAGAGAACGGGCGCAGGTTGGAGCTTTCCTTAATTTTAGATATCTGAAGAGGTTTTGTAATTTTTGTCTTAAATTTATTTTTATATTCATTAAGTTTAATCGCTCTCTCTCTTCAAGACGCAGAACATAAAGGTTCCTAATCATTCTATAGCTCAATTATGTCTTTTCTGGCATTTTATGTTTATCTATGCATTTTCTGGCATTTTATGTTTATCTATGCATTTTCTGGCATTTTATGTTTATCTATGCATTTTCTGGCATTTTATGTTTATCTATGCATTTTCTGGCAATTTATGTTTATCTATGCATTTTCTGGCAATTTATGTTTATCTATGCATTTTCTGGCATTTTATGTTTATCTATGCATTTTCTGGCATTTTATGTTTATCTATGCATTTTCTGGCATTTTATGTTTATCTATGCATTTTCTGGCAATTTATGTTTATCTATGCATTTTCTGGCAATTTATGTTTATCAAGATTTTTATCTATATTCCTTTAAAATTTGTACTAAAACGCCTGAAACATAATGGATAAATCATTGTTAAAAGATAGAATTTTGGTTTGAAATCTTCATTTTGAGTCTGATATTTCTAAAACTTTACCATACTTTTAACTTCAATATAATCTAAAGTTAAACAATATTATATTTTTAGACTCTCTATCAACTATTTGAATTTATCAAAAGATCAAACTGCAAAAGAAAATGATTATCTACATCTTCATGAATGGGAAAAAGTCTTTTTTTTTTTTTTTTTTTTTTACTGATTCTCATTTCTTATTCCTTAAAATAGCTTGTAACGAGATCCATACATTTGAGTGATCCCTTCCCATTAGAATCCTTTGATAATCTCTCTGCTAAGAATACTTCTCGGACTGAAATGACTTTTCTTAGTGAGAGCCGAACACAATCGTTAGTTTACAAATGGCGAAAGAAGTCGTTTAATAAATGTGACGCCCTTTCCATTTAGCCTTGTAATGTGCGAACAGAGTAAAGAGAAATGTCAGACATTAAATCCATTCTGTCTCATGTGCCGGCTTTTTTTTGTTGTTGCTGTTCCTCTTTATAAACCCTAACGACTGAAATGAATCAAGCCACCCAACTCCAAAAACTTTTTCCACCCGGGCAATGAGACGGGAAAGTGACATAAAATCAATGGAAGAAACCTAAAACTAACAATCTGAAAAGATTAACCGTGCCAGAAAGAAAGAAAGAAGTTTTTCTTGCAGAAAATAAAAAGAACATTTTTAGGAGAAGTTGGAGAAATTGATTTCTTTGGTGTGTGGAGTATTTTTGTCTTTCTCCGAGTTAACGTTTCTTTTAAAGTATTGTAAATTTTCCTTCTTCTAGTACATTAACGTGTCAAAGAGATACTCTAGGATATCTAGCTTCGCTATTGGTAGTTTCAAACCATGCCTATTAAGAATGACGTATGAGATCAGAAATTTTGGACAAGAATTAGAATAAATATTATTTTCTCACTTTTTATATATAAAAAAAAATATAGTCAGTTTTCGAATCTTAATTAAAAATAGATGAATGTAGGTATGAATATCAGAAGCATTATACTTTAAACTGCTCCGTACAGTTTCCTGTATTTCAGTTCTACATAAAGGTTCCTTAGAGCTTAAGCCTATACGCTTCATATTTTTGTGATTCGTTTCAATGAATTCACTTTGACTTTTTTATAATTCAATTATTTCACTTTTTCATAAGTTTTCTCGTGTTTTTTTTTTGTCATGCATTTCTGTTTAATACCAGAACAAATAGAGAAACAGGCCACAGTTATGAAAATACTTCTAACAGAAATAGAGAAGTTTCTAAGTACTTTAGCATTTTTATAAATATACAGTTATTTGTATGAACCGTTTCTCACCCGTTTTCTATTTTAAACGAAAGTCATAGAAGATTGAATTAAATTTATAATTAAATATTACTTTGCAAAGAATTTTACTCCACCTTTTGATTTAACTATATTATTCATTATGAAAAGAAATACAAATATTTCAACTACGGCTATAACATTTCTTGCATAACAAAACCAGAAGTAACCATTTATGAATGGAATAAACAGCTCTTAATTTGGATGATTTTGACAAAATTTGACATTTTTGTTTTTCGGGAGAGTAAAAAATTAAAAAAGATTTAAAAGTTTGGATTTCCATAAGTTGGGATGAATCCCAATTATTGTTTCATTTTATAACTTTTCATTTTCATTTTACATTTCATCAAGCAATTTCAACTTTTCTATAAATTTCAAATTTTTAATTTTTCTATAAGACACTCTAAGAAGTTTGAGAAGTCAATTACTCAAAAGAGTGATTTGAATTTAATCAAGTCTTTAACTCAGAAGCTTGAAACCTTGTTTTAAATTTTGATCATAGAAAATTAAAAGTTAATATTAAAATATGAGTTTTTCTATACATGTAGTAAATAGCAGAATGTGTTTTTTGTGTAGTTAGCCCTTAAATTAAAATGTAAAAATTTGGTAAGATTTTGTTTTTCATGGCATATCTATTCCAGTTATAGAATGACAACAAAAAAGAATCTCGTTTTATTATTATTATTATTCGAGGATGAGATAGAATCAAAATAACATTATAGAATCAAAGGCTTACAATTTTTATCATGGTGAATCATTTTGAAAATAATTTTATACGCTTAAAGTATTTATATCTTTTATTTCATAGTTATGTCATATTTTAATACCCAAACAGTAAAATACATTATTTCATTACATTTGCAATGCTAAATTATCCTCATTTCAATTAATTTTATATGTTGGTGATTCCTTCCTTGACTACTTTCTAGTAATGAATTTACTAGCAATTTATTTTAAGTTTATATAGCGTTTATAGAAATGGATTATAGAATAAAAAAAATTGAAAATAATCACAATAAAAAAGGATTTGTGTTTCACAAATAATATGTATTATTATAAACTGTTTTCATTCCTCAATTAAATTTAAAATAATCACAATGGTCTTTATTTGCCTTTAACCATTAGATCTTTTTTTATTCCATTTCATGACAGTAATTCAATTTTTCCACGGAAACAGAATTTTTCTCTCTTTGTGTAATTAATAGTTTATTCTATTTTCAGTTTGATTATATAAATTATTTTGAATCAACTTTTGCATTGGCACAAAAATATCAAATAGTTTTAATGCCATTTATTATTTTTAGACATATACGTAATATATAAAAATAATTTTTATTAGCAATAGTTAGTCTTAGACAAAGAACAATTAATGCTATACACTACAGTAAGGAGATATCTTTTGAATTAATCAATGGGTTGGTGTACTTCCTTACATATTAGAAGATGAAAGTATGTAACTTGAGAAATAAACGAAGATTTCTATTCACTTTTATTATATCACTTTTTTTCAGATAATATGATTTTTTTGTATAATATTAATATTTTTGTTGATTGTCTTTGTACTTTCATTATAATTTCAATTATTATTTCCTAATAAAATTTGAAATATCTGTATAAATTTTCAATAATATTTTGACTTTCAAATGCTTGCTTTTAATTCAAACATATCTCCTCTAATCATCTCGTAAAGCAGATATTTTATGGGACAAATAGCTATGATTTAATAGAAGGCATTTTATATAAAAAAACAAAACTTAATATCATGAAGCTAATTTTCATTTTTATAACTGAATTTATAATATGGGAAAAGCTTATAAAACTCTTGAAAAAGTACATTGTGATTTAAACATAAAATTTAAATTTCCAGAATTTTAATTTACATTAATACTTACCATCTTGGATTGTATTTTTCTATTAAGTTAGATGCACCTTTCAATTTTGTTTTGCCGAATTATATACGATTCTTCTTAAATATATTTCTGAATTTATTTTCATGATTGAGTAGGGATAATCGTATCGAATTCACCAATAATTCTGAAAAATAATTCATAATAATTCTTTTCTTGGATTTTATATTTTTAAAGAATTTTTTATAACCGTATGTTGGAGGGAAAGATCGAAAATTGAAGTCTTATACGATGGGTTCTCTTATTTATACTTTTATATGCCAAATTTAATATTCTATTCATTAAAGGACTTTATTATACAAATTGCAAATTGCAAAACCTCTGCGAATTCAATACAAAATTTCTTGACAAAATGCACTTCAACACAAATTTATTTTGAAAAAAAAAATGACCATTTTTTTTAATTGCGGCCACTTTAATTTTTTACACATCACTGGAAATCAATACAAAACAATATATTGAAAAATAATTATCAATTTCACTAAAACTTATCATTAACATGATATTATGAAAATAAAAAAAATAAATTATAACAATTAATAAAATTTATAATATTATCATATCGAACAATTGTAAATGAACATTTTTAATATGATATTTATTGTACTTATGTAGTAAGCTTAAAGTAATTTGAACTCACTAACCTAAATTTCATGATGGTTCTGAATTGTAGCCTCCCTTCCTTCTGAAAATTTACTTCTCTTCGCAGCTTTACGGTTTACAAGAAAATTCAAATTCACCTTGCAGTTTACAAGAATATGAAATGAGATTTGTGTTGAAATGATTACATTGGAGAAAACTGTAAAGCTCAATTATACGAAAAAGGAGTCTGAATTCGACTAATTTTTGCAAATAATACCCAGTATATTTGAAGTGTTATAACTCGTAGTATACAAGACAATACAGCAAAGTAGTTATCAGTATAAAATTTTGCATGATTATAAATAGAAAGGCTGATATAGGAAATGATTTATAAGATATATTAAATAAAGTATAGTCATAATTTAAAATCTCCTAATTTATTGAAAATTTATTTAAATATATTTAATTAACTAAGAACACTTAAAATTATAGTATGTTTTAGATTTTTAATAAAGAATTCATCTTCCAATAAGGAAACTATAATTAAATTAATTTCCTTATCAAATGAATTTTGTAGATTTTTTCCTTTACTTCAAATTCCATTAAAAGTTAGGAAAGACACTGCTTGAATTTATTTTGAGTCATGCCATTTTTTAATAATCTGTCAAACAGACTATAAATCTTTTTAACGAACACAATAAAAACTAAGATCCTTAACAGTAGTAATCATTGGAAAGTTTTCTCAACAATCCTCAATATAAATGAATAATGCAATCAGCAAATAATTATTCTTAATCAAGCAAACACTATTGGAAAAACGTAATGGATGAGATATTATTGGATAAACAATTAATTATAATCCTTTAGTAGAAATAATTAACTTAATTAAATCGAGAAGTTTTTTCACCTTATTTGTCGCTTTAAGTGTAGTATTAGAAAAAAAGAAAAAAGAAAGAAAGAAAAACAGAAGTAAAGGAAAATAAAGCTAAATAATTCCGGAGTGAGAATGTGGCTACTTTATTAGGCTCAATTTAATAATCAAAATTCTTAATTAAGAATTTTTTTTTCCTTTTTTTTCTCTGATATGTGCTTTCTACTTGACAAAGGTGAGAACTGGAATTTTATAAATGTGCTTTTGCATAAAGCATGCAGCTTTGGGAATAATAACATACACTAAATTGAAGCGTAGTACATGTAAGAAAGATCTACATTGCATTACATTCTTATCGCATTAGGTACAATTATTTATCAATTCTACAGAAAGTTTTATGCAATCGGGATGTCGAAAGACTGTTTACAAGCTAGAGTAGATGAGTCATACAAAAACAAGCAATTTTATAGTAGAAGATGGGGTTACAAATAGAAAGATCCATTGCCACTGCATGCTTTATGTGAAGCGATTAGGGAAAATAAACTGAACCGTCTAATAAAATACAACAGAATTCAAATATAAACTTATAACCCTCAACGTCATAGTTTCACGTGGAAAAATATGCAAATAAATGTATTTTCTAAAAACTAGTCTTATGAATTCTTTCACAGATCGGATGTGGAGTGAATTGTCTGTGATTCATTCTTACTTTCTATAAGATTGCCTTTTTCACATTGTAGAAAACATTGAGAAGGGGTCAACTAATTAGATCGATTATGTGAATTATAGGCATGGCAGGACTATATTTTAAATGTTTCTTAATGATACTGCTTCCTTCTAGCTATTGTATTGGTCATGATATACACGACTGGGCATATCAATGTAGTTATATCGTGCCTTTGAAATTTTTATTCCACTAGAGATAAGTTAAATACTTTTTTCTTTATCTCATTGACAAAGAAACTTCTTTTAGACGTAACACTTTGCCTTTGCGAATCCATGATCTATTCACACTTAACACCACACCACACCTCCGTTTCTAGAGCAATCCATGATCTATTGCAAATACGTTTGACCAATTTCCTTTTTTCTTCAATGGAATGTGTATAAGTCTTATGATCGAAATTTTAAAAGAAAAAATGTTGACCGTCTTGAAACTTTGCCGATAAGTAAAGCGAACAGAAACTAGATATATAACTGTAAAACTAATACATGGCTGCTTGACAAAAAAATTAAAAGGGCTTTGAAATCAGTAATATCTTTTACATCAAAAAATAATTATATTCAATTTTTAAAACAAGAATTACCTTCGCTTTCCTTTTGACAGATGGATTACAGTTATTAAATTAAAAAAATAAATACCCATAAACTGTAAATTTTCATTATTAAATTGTAGAACATTTTTAAATTTAAATTCTAACTAAGTAGCATTTAATCACATTTAATAATGTGACATTTTAAGGAGTTATTAAGAGTACATGTCCTTCTGGTTATTTCAACAAATCTTAGAATCGTGATGAAAAATAACTTCTTTACAACATCAATATGGTGTAAAGGTGAAAAATCTCATTTCCCCAATAAGAAATAAAATTTTATTTAGTTTTGTATTCGAATATATATGAGGCAGAGAGACACTTTGATATATAAGTTTATAAATGGTTTCTTTAATCACAGAAAGTAAATCTTCGTAATCTGCCAAGAAGACGGGAAATATTTTTGCAAGAAAGTTAAATATAAAAATTCAAATGAAAAAAAGATTTTATATTAGATGTAAAATACTGTATTAATGAAAATAAGATGCATATATAATCAAGAAGCTAATCTTTCAGATGATAGCAAACACATAATTGCAGTAATATGCTAAGTCCATAAGATCACTAAGGGTATTTAATAAAGGATCAATCAGTTAAATGTTTTTGAGTTTTGTATCATACATTATGAATTACTTCTTATTTTAATAAACGAAACAATATTAGGGCTGCGAAACTGTAGTCTTCTTATTTCCATAAATATACCACTGCAAAAAAAAAAGAAAAAATCCAATGATGAAAATAACAATTAAGAGAACCCTAAATGATTTCGATAAATGGATAGAGTCATGTTATTTAATATGAAAGAAAAATGGAAAGGTAATCAATTTCGAACGCTAAAGGTAATTAAGAGAAGAGTTCTTTTAAAATTCTGCTGCAATTAAGAATTTATACACCTGGCAGTGAAATATACATAAATATTGCTGGAAGCACCTTGTCTCACTTTTCTAGAGTAGAATTTTCTAATTCTGAGTGAGATTAAATATGAAATTAGATAGCATTTTGTAAAAATTTATTTATGCAAATCTCTCTATGCTGCTACCTTCTTGCTATATATATACAATTACAATAAATAATAAAATGCTTTGTTTTTCATATGTGCCATTGCATATGTTAATAATGTTGTGTAATTAGTTCAGTAGAGTCACATTCGAAAGAAAAATAAACGCATGTAAATGTAATTGAATTAATATATCTGTTTGTTTGTTTCTTATGGCACTTGCCACTGACAAGCCCAATGTTACGAAGACAGCGATTTAAGCCTGAGGGGGAACGTCTCTTATTTTTTACAGCAGCGCCAACTAGGGCCAAGAGTACGACTTTGCCAATCACGCATCCACTCATTCGCTTGCCACTCATTCGCTTGCACAACCCCTTTTTACAGGAGGGCACATTCACACATCTCACAGATAGAACAACAGAAGAACAACCATGCCCAAACCGGGACTCGAACCCGGGACGCCCAGATCACGGGGAAGACGCGCTACCCCTATGCCAGGACGCAGCATTAATATATCTAGACCCATAAAATGGTAGTTGATGCCAAACTGCATCAATTTTGAAAAGAATGAAAATATAACACTTTAAATATGTGCGTGCATTCAATGCTTTGTCAATTTCTCATTCAAAAAAGGAAAAAAATAATAAAAAAAAAATTAAAAACTCTTTTTGAATTAAATAGAGGAAATATCTGATAACGATTATAAGAGGAAAAAATAACTCATTTCCTATTTTTATCATAAATATCTTTTTATTGTATTAAATCTTAAAGTATTTTGTAAAATGAGACTATCTTTATTAAATTCCGGAAAGATGCTTGCATTTTTTGTATTAGGAAATTGCGTCTTAGGAAAATAAAATAGGATTGATTATATACAATTTACACAGTATTAATGCATTAGTTTCTTTTGAAAAAAAATAACTAAATTCAATTTTATTATGTTGTATTAAAGACTAGCCGCCTTTGGCGACCAGCCGGTTCGCCAATCTTAATGTTCGTTAAAATTTTAATAATTAAATATTTTATGCTATTTCTACTTTAATAGCTTCTTCATCAAAATATTTTAAAACTTCAAATTTTGATTGTCATATAATTCATTCATAATATTATAAAGGCCTTCAGTCATAACGTAATTTGTATCTCTCTCATTTTCTGTTAGCACCCGTAGAATTCATGCTTTAAATTAAAGTGGAAAGAATTAATCTTCAATTAATATAATAATATTTTTTACTGAAGCAAAGCATTTTTTTTATAATCTGATTACTGAAAATAGAGTTACTCAGCGTTTAAACTTTATGGGCACTAAAGAATATCTTTTTTAATTTATGTAATATCCCAAGAGTTTGTCAACAAAATTTTCTTAGATTCATTATGAGCAGATCGATTCATTAACAATGTTTAAATTTAAATGCATCAAACACTAAGAAAATAAAACGAATCGTTTAAAATAATCGGTTGAAAACAGGTTTTAGAAAAACTACTTAAAAAACGATGTACTTAAAACTATAAGCATATACAAAAAATATATAACTAACATAAATACAATTTACTTACAAAAGCATGCAACTAACCCAAAAATAATTTAAATCGACCGTTGATAATGGTTGTCATGGCAACAATCAGAACAGAATGCGCATGCGTGAATTTTCTTCGCCAGTTACGTAACGCAAAAAAGTGATTTTTTCTACTCCAGTTGGGGTAACGCTATGCGGATTAGAAATTTTTAATTTCCTTTATTCTGTTTTATTTTAATTCAAAAGTACTTCAGAATGAATCTCAAAGATCGATTCATTAACAATGTTTAATTTTAAATGCATCAAACATTAAGAAAATAAACAGAATCGATTTAAATAATCCGCCGAAAAATTTTAACCCTAGCCTCATTACTGTTGGGAGAAAAAAAAACTGATGCCTTTCTCATTTGGCGGTGGGGAAAACGGAAGATTTTTTTGGCGGGAAAGTTAGTTTTTAATTAATAATTAAAATTCTAATTAAAAATTCGGAAAAAGGAGCCCCAGGTGCACATTTCCAACCTCCAAGGTATACATGTACCAAATTTGGTAGCTGTAGGTCAAACGGTCTGGCCTGTAGAGCGCCAACACACACACACACACACATTGAGCTTTATTATAAGGATAGATAAACAATTTAAATGTGAAATGCGAGTTGCAAAAGTTTTAAAGCGTCTCCTTCATTGTTTTTCAAGCCGAATACATTGAAACAAAATTGAACTTTTATATTCCAATAATTTTAAATATTATTTCTTTTTTTATCTAATTATAAAAATCAATATAGATTCATTATTGGAATAATTGTTCTGAGAATGTTATTTTGCTAAGTAAATAATTTTTTTTCTGCGAAAATAGTATTCAGCACTATATCCTTTAATATATGCTGCTGTAATTCAGTGCCTGATTTGAATTAAACAAAAATAACGAATGCCCTGCATTCTTAAAGTTCTCAAGGTTTGTAATTCATTATGTATAAGAATTATTTCACATTTTTCTTGGCTCTTCAAGTTTCAGTTTTTTTTCATTTATTCTTTTTATTAAATTAAATTATAGTTAATATGAACTTTCTTTTCCTGTTTTTATTTATATATATCATTTTCTATTTCTTTTTATTATAATATATTATTTTAAAACTGCACTATTACATAACAAATGCCATAACATTAGATTATTGCCGGGTGATAAGAATGGAATCTGAACTGATAAAAGTTTTCACAGACAATCAAGTCAAGTTGAAATAAATATATTTGACAGAAGACAACTTATGTAAAGAAAAATAGATCGACTAACACGATAGACTTCCAATGAAATAAAGTCTGTGATCCGCGTTCTTCTATAACGAAATTCTTATCACCAGCTTGAACAGCCATTTTTATTGAATAATAGAAGTAGTTTATAGACAACTTGGCTGAAATTTCATTCAAAAAAAGGCTTTCGAACATAAATTCCTTTCTGGAATCTCGCATAGGGTATACGACATTTTTGCAATTAATTAATACAAACAATAAATAATGTTAACATTTAGTTACAATTATATTATAGTCATAGGGATATTTCTATACAAAAAATATTTGTTTAACACATGAGCCCTTTTTTACACATACTGTAAAAAGCAACCCAGACAATTTTTTGAATAACTTTTAAGCTCATGCTTTATTCTAATTAAATTATCCATTTTCAGACTTAGCAGACTTTCCTTAATTTCCTACTTAATGTGGTATAATATTCAGGATGATTTTTTTATACTTTGTCATATGTAATACTTTTCTAAGAAAAAAAAACATTTTTTTATTACAAATTACAGCAATAATTAAAACCTACAGCAAAATATAGGGCAGCAATTATATTTGTTAGTAACTCAAATTCAAAAATAAATTACAAGTCGAATAAATATTATTCAATTTATTCAATCATTTATTTTTGCTTAACATCATTAGTGTAAAGTCTTAGATCATTTACCCTAAATCCAAAGGAAATATGATATAATTTCGGAGATGATCCTGTTCTTCGCAGTCGAATTCTTTAATAATTACCAGACAATCCATCATTGGAGCTTTTGAGACGTCCTGGTATTCTTCCTTCTCCTAATATACATATGTTGAAATCTGTTCCGTTAATGTAAATATAAAGTGAAATTTATAGATTTTAGATGATTCGTATGTGTTAGTTACCAGCAAAGAAAAAAAAAATGTGATTCTCCTGATTAGAAATCACTTTTTAGGTTTGTAAGAGCCATGTTCTGGTTTGCATTAAATTCTATAATTTACAATCGAAACAATACTAATAACCATTATTTTGGTTTGGAAGTCCAACAGAAACTACAACGAAAAAATAAACGCTTAAGCTCCTATTTACATGATAGTATATTTAGAAAAATATAAGAGATGGATATAAGTAAAGTAAGTATTCTAGTCTGAAATGTTATTGTAAACGCTGCTAAACGAAATTAAATTCATTTTCTCTATTGTTAAGTAATATTTAGCAGTAAACTTAAATTTTCTGGCTACTTTTGATAAAACAGCTGTTTACCCATCAAATGATTTTTATAAAACATCCGTGGTAAACAACCTCGAGAAGCTACACATTATCACAAAAAATTCATGTACTATTTTAAACATAAAAAAATATAAACTGAGAATAAACATTTGAAACAAACTCCGACTGTTTTGTTTTAGTAAGCTACTCTTTGAAAATCGTGAAATGGGTTCAGCTCTTTTGATTTAGAGATTTATGAATGTTTATTTTTTAAAAGGTCTCGAAAACGAAAGTCGATAATGGACAGGCGAATATGGATGATGTGTCTATGTGTCATGACATTTATCCGAAATAAAAATGGGCTAAACAGTAAGATGGTTGTTTATGTCAGATGTCGTTAGAAAAAGTGCACTGAAATTGTGCTTTCAGCATTACTCTCAAAGACGAAGCTAAGAAAGTGGAACTAATAAAAACGAAGATAGACCTAAGAGTCATAATTTTTCAACAAAAATAAAAATCTCAAAGTTTCTGAAAATGGGACTGAAAGAATGAATCGTTCTTTTCACCAATTATTTTAAAAGGAAAAGATACGTAGAATTTGAACAAAATTCGAAATTTTTAAACCGTATTTTACTATATATTAATATCAAAATAACTACATTTTTAGATAAAATATTTTTTTTCAAAATGACAAGAGTCAAAACACCAGATCTTTAACACATTAACTTCGCAAATCTATGGTAAAAGATTGTTGGAAATAGAACAATGAAAAAAGGGCATTAGACATTTTTATCAATCAGAAACAGTCATTTCGAACAATTATTAATTGATAGTTGAAATCCGAAAATAAATTTTTAAAAATTTCAAGCTCAGAAAATGCATTAATTTATCTTTATAGCAGCAATTTTCTTTTAACTTTTAAATATGCCAAAATTAGGATAACTATTATTTTTTAATTTTATTAGGAATGATATACTATATTTTCGTTATATTTTGATTAGAAAAGATAAATTGATGAGTGAGAATAATTGAGTCTAATATTTGTACAATGTTTTATGTATTGAAAAAAAAATCGATAGAAAATGTTTTTTTCCACTGATATATTTTTATGTATATTCTAAAGATTTCGGATAATTTTAAAAATATTGGATAATTCTTACATTTTCAAATAAATACTCTACTTGAATAATACTCTTAAAGCTTAATTAAAAGCTTAGCACTCAATATGGAAAACTACAGTTTATATAATATATATATATATATATATATAATGATATTTTAAAATTTAATTTAATCCTAATTAATTTTCTAAATTTTTGCTCTAAATCGGTCCATGTCAAAATCATTCTAAAGTGTTCTTTTGTTTCCTGATCCCATTCCACTTTTTCTGTTTAATTAATTCAACTGGACCTTTGTAAAAATGATGCGCCATCAGTTGCACGCCACGTGCCGAGTGAAAATGATCCCTCGATAGCCCTAGTCAAATTCAACACGTGTATTGAATCAACACGAGGCGGAAATCTCATATTATATAAGATCAGGAATAAAATGTTCAGTTGGCCTTTTGGCCTTCATTCTTTCCTTTTCGCTCTGAGTCTTCTCCTGGATAAAATAAAACGACATCAAGAAATCGAAATGCAAGGCCTCTTTTAAGAATTATATATATATATATATATATATATAATGCTTGGACTTCTTTGGACCGATTTCAATGATTTTAATGGGCTGATTGATGCTATATAAAATGTATAGTCCTTGAAAGGGCACTTGGAAACTACACCTCTAATGTCTTCACCACAACACGCTTTTAGTTCAGAAAAAGAAAGTCATGGATAACTTTAGAAAGGCAGATAATAACCATTTTAAATGTTCAAATAAAAGTTAGCCTTTACTTTTAGGAATTCGAGATAAAATAATGTTATTTTAAATATTCTACACATTTCTCTGCAATGCATACCCAAAAATAAACTATTAGTATGGGTTACGCGTAACGTAACAAATCATATTCCATAGAGCATAGATGATGAAACTGAAAATGCGATTTCTAGGGAGATTTTGTTTCCGAATTAAGATAATTGGACGCATGAATAAAATGTACCTCAAAGGCTTAATGCAACTCAATTTTTCAAAAGCAGAACCACAAAATTTCATGAATACCAACATAATAATTAATACTGTACAGCATATATGGGGTATCCTTCCGCAAACCTTCAAAGTACTTGAAGTGTTTGTTCAAAGGACTTGGTGTCCGGAGCTATATGAAATTCGCCCGTATTCATAGGTATAAGAATAATAATATTCTGTAGTAAAAATTTCGATTCAATTCCTATATTTCATATTTTATACTGTGTATTCTTCCTCATTTAATTCGTTGAAAAGTGTCCCCTATATTCCAACTATAATTTTGCGTTTTTGACCTCATGCCCTATCATAATTTAGTAAACACATCTAAGGAATTTTACAAATAGACATAACAAGCCCTCGAACGACATCTATTGTGCAGAGACCCGACATATTATTGGATTGCCGTCAATATGACAGCATCATAATATTTAAACTTCTGGATAGGGCGATAACAGATTGAAACACCTGACCAACGAAACAATGGTTTTTTTTATGTACTTGATTTTTTTTTGTCCTAACTCTTTAATTTATCTAAGGACTTTTGAATCTCTCTCTCATTATGCTAGTATTCACACTCATTTACTAAAACCGATATAAAAAAATTTCAAATTCTTACTTTAGCCTAATATTTAAAATAGATTTATTCTCAAAAAATTATTTAAATTTATATGTAGTATAAATTAATTGGAAAGTGAATTATCATTTGTTTTTCACAGATTTTTAAAATTTTTTTAATTAGTTATAAACATGTAAGATTCATTTTTTTGAAATAAATTGCCACCATGTACTGCAAATTTCTATATTCTATCAATCATTTTTATACTAAAATTAACACCTCTGTAATCATGATAATGAGTTTGACAATAATTATCATTTTTTCTTCACGTATTAAAATTGCATTTCTATATGAATTAAATTTAAACAATAATTAAAATATTTTTATATTTAATTTTCACTTAATGAGTATCCTGAAAATCTTAAATAACGTTTCTAGGTAAAAAAAAATTAAAAGTGAATGCATGTATCAATAAATGTAAATAGTTATAAATACAGAATTTCTAAATGATATTTTTTGAAAATTTGCTAATTCTCTGACGATACATATAAATCAAACTATTAAGTTATTCATTAAATAAGACTTTCGTTCATAAGACATTTTGCAAAATCTTTTTCGCAAGATATTTCATAAAATTTTATTACAATCAAAATATATTAAAACAATAGAAGTCGCAATTTATGAAAAACGAAGAAATACTTAAAATATAATGTTCAATACTTTTTTTTAATATAAGGAATTTATTCTCATTAAATAACATCTGGTTGACATATCTAAACTTGAAACAAATTATTTTAAATCAAAAGCTTGATCTGAATAAAAAGAACTGATATAAAAATTCTAAAGTTTGAGAAACACAACTTAATGAGTAAACTGTCAACATGTCAAAGCTTTTCAAAAATGAGTTCTTAATTATTAAAATGTATTTAATAACAGCATCAAGAAAATATTTCCTTGATAATGCATTAATGAATGATATGATCGCCAAGTATCCTGAATTATTTTACCTGTACTTAATTGAATTGTTAAATTAAAAATTTTGAAAATTCCAAATATTTATTCTTTAAAAATACCCATGTTTTGAGACCAATCTCTTTTCGCATAATCACTCCAATTTGTTCAAAAATATTATTTTCCATTTGTGCTTCTAGTCAAAGAAAGCAGACCATTACTTGATTCAATTTTATTTATTGAATCAAAATTGTATTAAACTGATAATTAATTCTTAAAAACTTTACTTTCAACTTGGAAATAAATTTTCATAATTAGTGAAATATATTTGAATAAAAATTTGAAGTTCAAAAAACTATTGCAATAATAAGAGTGCATGTTTCTCAGTGTTAACCTTCATAATTTAATATAAATTAATTGCATTTATATCTGTATCTATCTTTGTATATAAATTCCTCATAAATTGTTTTTATTTCAAGTCATATTTGTTTGAAAAACTTTAAAACTCAATCAATCAAAATCTGAAGCGGAAAATATTAAGAAAAAAAATGAAGATGTTCTTCGTGGTTTCTTGCAATATACTCAATGTAAAAATGTATTTTCAAAGGTAAATAAATTATGTTCTTAGTTAAAGAGCGCAAAAATAGAAAGAAACTTAGTAGAGAATATTATGGCGACAAAAACATTTGGAATACCAAAAATATACTAAAGAGCTTAAAAGAAACGATACATAGATGAACATGCAGTTAATTAGTAAATTTTCAAATATTATTCCAAATAGGATATTTCTGGAAATTTAATTTATTCTAATATAAAGCGTGTCACATTCATTTTCTCATCAGTTATATTCACGATTAAATTGATAAAATGGTGCAAACTCAACTTCATTAGTCACTGTTTCGAAATCCGATCACTGCGGATAATTAGGAACGAATAATTCATCAGATTCAGTTGCGCCGAATATGGAATGCTATGATTGAGCAGTTTCTGCATTCATTAATTTATGAATGATTATGGACAAATCGCAAACAGCAGGGAGTTACGAATGGTTCCTACACTTTCTGTATAAATTTGGTTTTCGAAGAATACCATAGCTATTAATGTAACCACACTATTATCCTAATCACTTTATTGGTGAGCAATTATGTCTATTTGGCATGAAATTTGATTGGTAAATATGATTTTTAAATTGCTGTTAATAAATATTTTTGGGAACTTTTAAAATTTAATAGATAATTTATTTGGGGATAGTAATAATTCTTTAAAAGTTATTTCCTAACAATTAATGCAAGTAATTTTGTTAATATATATCAATTTTGTAAGAGAAATAAGTTTCCTTATTTAACCCTCCAAGTGGCAAACCCGACAAAAGACGGAATCTTTTCTCCCTTCAAATGGCGGGCCCGTCTATAGACGGAAACAAAAACTCCCTTAAAACTGTCACTGCCCGTATTTTTAGGGGTACCTGTTTTTCTCTTCCACCAATCTCAAGCTGTGAGATAATGAGATGAGAATGTGAGATAAGGAAAAATGAATCGTTATCAGTGGAAGATATGTTTGACGTCTTCCTGCTCGCATCCTTTTATGCATTTTAAAATCTCGCTTACGTTCTGAGCCGTTACTTTTGAGATTTTGATAATAAATACGTATCCAAAATGAGTTTTAAATAAAGGAAATAAAATTGAACGTATGGAAATATATACCTGGAATGAATAAATATACGTATTATTAATAATAATTTGATCAATAAGATCTTAAAGTTTTCTAGCATAAGAAAATAGTTTACCTAAACAAATAAATAAAAAAAAAATATAAATTAAAATTTACGAGTTTCTCTTTTATAGAGGATTCTATAAAGGATCTTTCATTTAAGGATTGCTTATGCAATTTATTTTTGAAAATAAGACACTAAACCTATGTACAGAATTTACTTAACAAACGAAAGTTTTTTTTTTCAATGAAATAGTTCTTTTTATCTTTTATTAATAAGTGTATTTAAATATATATACTGTGATATATAGAGTCTATAGTGTGATATATAGAGTCAATATATTACAGTGAGAGTTTTGGAAAAGATTAGTATTCGTTATATTAAATCCTTATTTTTATAACGTTTTAATATATATATATATATATATGATAATTGAATATTTGTTTAATTCTTTTAACCTTATGGAATTTCACACTCCTTGACGAACTCGAACAAAAATGTAAGCATTGTAGAGATATGAGTTTCATTTTTTTAATATTTTTTTCTGGTTTTTAATTATATTTTCAAAGTTAATATAAGCGTAGTTTTTATAGGTTTCATTTTTTTATCGAAATATTAATCTTATTTCACTGTACAATCTCGTATACATCGAGCGGTTTTGTTAATGTTAAACTGGATTCTACTGACATTTTTACTTACATTTAATGTTCAGTAATTTAATCCGCTTGAAAGTAAATAAATGAGTTAAAAGTGATATTTTTTGTTAATTTAATTAAAATGAAATAATTATGCTACGTTTTTTTTAAATTGTTGCCATTTTTTTAACTCCTTGATCTAATTTTATCTCTTATCTTAACATTTAAAAAAATTTTAATGCGTTCAGATGACATTTAGTTTGTGACAAAATGTTTTTAGAATTGAGATTGACCTAGGAAAAAAGATTCACTTATTAGATAAATATAATCTGATTTATTAATTAATTTTGTCAATTAATAATTCCACTTCATTTGTTTCCCACACTTCTTCGCTACCTAATTCTTGTATTTTCCTATGTCCATCCGAGGCTTAGGGAAAGGTGTTTACTTTCCTACTTATATAAAGTGAACTAGAAATGTTATTTTCATTTTTTACGTGCATTTTCGATAAATTAGATTTTAACTGCCCATAGAAACTCTAATGACTAATCATACTTGCAATAAATATTTATATTTATATTTACATAATTCCTTTTGATAAAAACTTTCACTTTTAGTCCCCAATCGAAATTCCTATGCTTGATTATTGGCATATATTCGATTGTTAAAATGATAATAATTATCATCGCATTTCAATTGTTATCGAACAAAAAAAATATTTCAACAGTCATTTCTGTTGTTATTGTCAGCAGCTATGTAACAGTTTAAATACTCAACAAAATTACAAGATACAAACAATGTAGCAAAAGGAACAATGAAAACATACACTGTTGCTTTCTACTAAAATTCATTTACTGTTCTGCAACCGATCGTTGTGTGACTTTTTCTTGTTCTGAGCAATGTTTAGTGCGTCTCTTGACTGTTTTACTGTGGCTACGGCCGTCGGTGGACTCATCGTTTTTGTGACTATTTGGGAATTGATAAGATATTCCCTATTTCCCCGTTTAACATCTACTGGGGATTTGGTTTCTGATCCTGATTTGGATCCAAATGCGGTAGTACCATCTCAACCGCCTGAACTGCGAGTTGCCGTGGTGCGCTCGTATGCAGTGTTTCGATTTTGCCAGGCATTGGACATTCCAGCTGAACTGACTGCTGTTCAAGTCCAGAAAGCTGATGCTCCGGTAGAGAAATCATACATGGTTTATAAAATCTGCTGTGGATTGAACTTGTCGGCCCGATTGGCTCCTATCAGTGTCCCAGTTGTGGAGTCATATGAAATATATCTGTTTTGCTTGGCTCTGGACTTGCCGGCGGAATACCGACAGCGGATATAGACAGTTTAACATCGAAACTGTTGGCAGTCTCCGAATTCTGTTCATGACTGATCCAAAGATTATCTGCTGCCAAATGTTCAAAGACCGTATCTGCTCCGGATGCTAGTTCAAAAACTGTCATGTGCTTCTGGAAGCTGTTTAATATCATTTCCAACATCACAAACTGTGGTCGATTGTCATACAAAATTATGAAACAAGCATGCTGTCATCATCAGAAACAAAAACATCTGCAGCAGCAATTAAAAAAAAAACACTTTTGTCAGCTGCAGCGATGAAGGGAGGGTTGGCGGGTGGGGAACGAGAGTAGCTCACCTCCACGTGGTGTTCCCCGGGCAACTGTGCAGTTCACTGGAACTGCAACGGCTAAGAGGCTACTCAAACGTGAAATGGAAATTAATATTTTCCTAAACTACATTGTTTAATTCTGTGACAACGTACTTTTTAAAAATCACTATTTAGATGCTTTGTTTACAAATAAGTTCAAATATTGTTCAAACAAAGTGAACTGATACTATATGTTATATGACAATAATATGATATAATAAAAATCTATAAACATAAAAAAACACTCTCAACTGTGAAAAACACGGAATGCAATTGAAAAAAATGGACTGATTTTCAACCGCGGAAATCGCAGGATAAGCAGTTGAAGGGATAAAAAGGAATTTTGCGATAACATCTGCAATTCATTCCAGAATTTCTTAATGAGAATTTAGTCAATATATAAAATAAAAATACAAGCAATGATGTATTAACATCACATGAAGAGACCTTGTCAAAATGCCATTCAAGATCATGGTGTGGCATATAATACTTTCAAATCCAGTAGCATCATCTCAACATTTTGTGTCTGTTTTACAAAATCGATTTTAAGCACATTTGGGACTTCTAACAGCGAGATATATTCTGAAATCAAAATCACTGAAAAGATATATGTATCTTCTAAAATTGAAACTTCTAAATTCTTAGTATTAATATAAAAATGCTTTTTACTTTCTGATTGAGCAACTATATAATTTTTGCAAATATTATAAAACAGTACAGTAAATTATTTTGAATCATTTTTTTTAAAAAAAATATTTTATTCCAAAGATTTGTTTACTAAGTGAGTGAGTTATGAAATGAAAAAAAAATCAAATGTGTCTGGTGAACACATTTCAATTTTGAAATATTATCTTTTATTTATATGGCTCCAATATATTCTTTAATAAAATTTAAATTATTTTTTTGATAAAAGAATCGATAATTCTACTGCTGATATGATATAACTAAATTTTGCTGATAATAATGTATTTTTTTTTGTTTTACTTCCATTTAAAATTATGTGCTTGGAAGCAAAATTAGTTTTTTATGTGTGTTTTTTTTAATAAGAAAATCTACAACTTGATAAAAAGAAATTCATACATAGGTTTGTTCGTGAAGGTCTAAGTATTTCCCAATTTAACTAAAACTTTTTTGGGAAATATGTGACTGCAGTTACAATTTTTTTTCATCAATTTCAAATTTTTAATTTCCGAACAAAGGTTTTAAAATCCTAATGTTCTTACTAAAAATGAATAACGGGAAAATATACTTTGCTGCTCTTCACAGTTTATATACAAAATTTTCTAATAACTTACTAATTACTGAATTGCAAAGAATATTTTAAATTCTCATCCAAGAGTTTCTTTTTGCAATCATCATTATTTTTTTTTCTTTCTGGTAAAAAAGAATAGGCAATGACATCATAATGTTATTGAAATAATATTAATTTACATTGTTAAGCAACAAGCTAACACTATCAGTACTGAAAATATTTCTTTTCATAATTTTATGCACATTCAATGAATATATAACTGTAATATATAATATAATAATAGCTACATCGAAAATGCAAAATATTCTGATTTGTAGCAAAATTGTATTGATTTCAAATGATAAAAGTGAAATATGTTAGTGTTTTGTACCAATGAAAGTATAAAACCGCCGATTTAATTTTTGTTGAAGTACAAAATAATTCTGCTTCTTTTCCACTCTCATTAAAACTGAAGGTTGATACCACGGATTTTAGCCAAATTTAGAAAAAAAAATTATTTAAGAAAATATAATTTTTTTTGTAGTATTACTTTATTTAATATTTGATAAACATTTCTGTTCATATTCATTCAAAGTATGGAAAGAATTACCAATCTATGATTTTTAAAAAAAATGCACTCTGCGAAATTTCTGAAATTTATTAAAATATCTGGCATATTTATTATTTGAGGAGAATCAGTAAAATTCTCTAAAAGTATACAAAGTTTCATCTTTTTTTTATGAAATTTTAATACATTAAATTGCTTTCGAGAAACTGTAATTACTATAATGATTGCTGAGTTTTAAATAAGAGAATCTCTAGTAATGTCAAAATTATAAATTCATTTATTCGTATTTCGCCAAGTATTGACAGCTTCGTAGTTTTTTTCGCCTAGTGTTATTTATAGATCTCATTTCCTATCTTATATTTAATCTTCATTTCCTTTATAAGTTTTTTGAGTTCCCTGGTTCAACTATTTTATAAGTTTTTGTAAGATGTGTAAAACTGCAGAAAATATTTTAACGAGCATACCTAAGAAAATGTTGCTAATTAAGAAAGAAACACAGAAAATGGAAGGAGAAAATTTGAAACAGCGGAAGCAAATAATGAAAAATATGTAATGCAATAAACAAATTTGTGCAAAGAAACTGAAATTTTCATTCTTGTGAAGAATACTTATGAAGTGGAATCTTCTGAAAATCATAGCGTCAACTAAAAATTTCAAAGAAAGTAGAAGGAATATCTTGCATATGATTAGATGTATAAATCAGACCCATATCAGAAGTTTATCGAAATGTTTAATTGCTATGCTGTAATGTGAGTTCCAAAAATAAAACATTATTCATTGGCTTTATTTTGTCTGCTATTTGGTTAGCAGTAAAATGATATATGTGCATCAGTTTTTAAAATAATAAAATTTATCAACCGAAAATGTATTTAACTGGTTATAATGCAATTAAAACTATTCTAATAAATAGTAAATAATCTTGTTTACCACGAAAAATAAATTTATTAAAAATAGTCCATTGTCAACATCGTCCCCTTACCCACTCTCAACTTTATGGAAATAATTTTAAGATAACTAAATAAATGCAGATGTATAACAAAGTGATGCATCCATTGGGAGTGAAAATAAATTAAAATTAGATATTTTGACAATATTAATCAAATAGTTTTAACACTGAATTATTTCTTATTCTCATATAAGTGAAAAGTTTCCATTATTTTGAGTTGAACTTAGACCTAGTAAGTGTTTTGGCTTGGAATTTTAGATGAAAATTATTTTAATATGTCAAAAATGAGAAGACACTTTTTTTGTCCATCAGTATTTCAGATTAAAATAACAAGTGCATTCATTACTAAACAAAAATTATGCATCAGCAGTTTTTGAAAAATAATGAGTTATTAAAGCTATATAAACACAGTCCATCCACAATATATATATAATCCATTATATTTTATGAAATTAAACACAAAGCTTTAAAATTCTTTCCATATTCTTTTAAAATTTTAAATATATGTTTTCATTGAAATATTATTTACTTTTAAATGTGTTTAAAATTGCCAATGGAATTTTTAGTTCTTCTTTTTTATATACAAATACAGTCAACTGAAATCAACAACCTGTAAATGAGACTCCAAATAAAATGCAGTAAATACCTGATGCCTGCATATAAATTAATAAATATACCTGCATATAAATTAATAAATATACCTGCATATAAATTAATAAATATACCTGCATATAAATTAATTTTATATGCATTATTTAATTTTATAAATAAAGTATTAGCAGTTTATTTTATATACTCATTACATTTTTAAGAAAATTATTATTAAAAACTCATAAAAAATGCAATGCATCATTTTTATTATTAAAGAATATTTTAAACATAGCTGCTATATAAAATAGATATATGTTAATTTTCAGCTGCATTCAGCTCCGATTTAAGTGAAAAGCAAAGATAGTATTTAATTAAATATTCAATCCAATTCATTATTGAGAAGCAAGTCTGTTTCCTTAATTAAGTCCTAGAAGTTTATGTGTGTACATAGCGACATTATCTTTCCATATTAATCATGCATATCCTTTCTTTAATCACATTATTATGATACAATCATCTTATTAGAATCTGGCGTAACAAAAGCATCATTACATAAATGAAGTTTGGCAAGCAGACTATAGCAACTGGAAATTCCAAGAGGAAATCTAATAATAGGTCAAAATGATATCTAGAACTTAATATGATAATAATCTAAATATTTACTTAGATGGCATTAACGGAATCTTTAGTATTAATGGAAAAATCCAAAAGGCTATATGGTTACTGTGGACTGATTAAAAGGAAATTTATTTTCGTACAATGATATTTTAGTTATTTCTGATGAATAGGAATAGGAATAGATTATATTAAATTAATATATTTTAATTGATCATTGTTCCGAATAATTTTTTATCGATAATGTACTCATAAACTTTTGTATATCAAAATGAATTTTAATCGTATTTTTTCATCTCGGTTAAAGGATTATTTCACTTTGTTTTTGATAATTTATTTACTGTTAAAATATAGAAATAAATTACAATGATATGGGACTGAAAATAATTTTAATTTCAATATAGTAGAATTTAAAGCGATATATTGTTAGTAAAATCGTAACATACTCTTAAACTTATTTTTTTCTACTTTCTTTATTTTAATCCTCATGTGTAATAATATGTTTCCCTTGTTTCCTTTAACTATTTTAATTTAAAATTTTCCTCTAAGATTAATTCCTTTTTATTTAAGCTGGAAATCTGGAAATCGGTATTAAATCTTCCCATCACCCAGCTACCTTTATCCAGTAATATTTCTGTTAGCAAACCAAGAAGTCTGGTTTAGATAGCCAATTCGATAAAATTATTATGAGTATTTTGTACTACGCTCAGTTAGATTACCACATAACCCACATCTGACTCTCATATAACCTAAAGAATAGAGCGTGGAAACGTCATCCACACACATGAGAAATCATAGATCTGAAAGATATGATGAGATCACTTATGTTAAGATTTTTTTTCTCGGATTTAAGGGAACAACGAAAACAAGGGATGAAATTAAGAGTTGCATTGTGAAATATAAAATAATGATTTTATAGGTTTTCTTATCTGAATTAATGAAAAAAATATTTAATTAATATCTTAGGACCTTTCAATTATAAATAATATAAATCTTCGTTTGCTTTCTTTAAGTAACAATGCTCTTTAATAAAATGGTATTTTGCAATAAATGGGTTGATTTGTAGCAATTATTATGTTAACGACATTATTTAAGTAAACTAAATTTCTCCTGATACGCTTGAAATAGCATTATACATAAACTATTTGATTTTTTGAAATTCTTCACCAATTTTGAAAGGAATGTTTAGAATTATAGAGAAATGTATGATACAAATGTTTGATTAAATTCCAAAATTCAAACATTTTATTTAAAACTAAATTTTTATGTTACCCACTGGATTATAATAATTTCTGTAGATTCATTGAAAATACAATGTGATAACGCAGAGGATAGAAAAAATTAATGGTAAAATAAGTTGCTCTAAAATAAAAGCTTTAAATGGTAAAAAAACTAATACTATTTTTTTTTAAGAAACGGAACAATGTTTGTTGTCCAGAAATATTTTTTTGAAAAGTTTCGAAAACAATGACAAAGCTCTACGGAAATAAATATTATTCCGAGATATTGATATATATTGTCTCCTAATAGATATTGTTCCGAGAAAGGAGTTTTAAAGGAAATAGAACAGATACATGCAATTCTACCTTGGTCGATTAAAATAAATAATATTGTTTTTTCTTCAACAAAAACACTGTTAAAACATATTACCAGACTCTGTTTAATCCATGAAATAAAATTTTATGAAAACTGAAAAAAGTTTAATGACAAACAGGTGAAAAAACTGTTTATGCATTTGGAAAAAATATTCCGTTACTATATTAATATCACTTTTTTAAAGAAAATATTGAAAAAATAAAGAATAATAGGAAATAAAAGAAGCATGCACTTCAAGCTATTAAATCAAGTTACCCTTTATTTTTGAAAAACAGGATATTGGTAAGGAAACAAATTATTGTATTATGGATAATGGTCTAATAAATTTTAGGTCTCATGAAAATATGTTACATAACAATCCTTTTACGATTTAAAAA
Source organism: Argiope bruennichi (assembly GCF_947563725.1). NCBI lineage: Eukaryota > Metazoa > Arthropoda > Arachnida > Araneae > Araneidae > Argiope > Argiope bruennichi. The sequence continues at coordinate 12,028,188 of NC_079155.1, forward strand.
AGATTTCAGATGAATCTGGCATTTTAACTGTGAAATCTCGTCGCGAATCCTGCTTTTAGATTATTAGATGGTTTTCAATAAGGAAACATTCGAATGGTTTTGTCAAATTCAATTCTCAAATTCAATAGTAAAGTTACTAAGATAAAGAATATTAAATCTTGTCGAAATATTATATATTTGTTTGAAATATTATGTAATAAATATTTGCAGAAAATAATTATACACAAAATTTTTTTCCTAAATCTCCAAAATCTGGAATTTTTTGCTTGAATTTTTACAAAAGTTTGACAGAAAGCTTTCATAAAATATCTACATTTATAAAATTTTAATATCATTTAATATGTTTACAAAAACATAATATTCAGGGTCCAGAACTGCCATTCACAGCGTAGATATAATATTACAGACTGAAAAACTTGAATATTTAATATGTCTTTTAGCAAAGACTAATAAAAAAGAGTACTTTACGTTACGTTACATTTTATAAATAAAGAAAGATAAATTAATTGCATGATTGTTATGCTTTTCAACTGGTTCAGAAAATTTAACTGGAATTTTTCAGCTGGTTCTGAAAATTTGACATCAAATAATGTGAAGGATCTTATAAAATCAAAATTGTTTTTAACTTCAACTTTATTAGATGGAAGAATTGCATTAAATTAGAAATATAAAATGAATATGGAGTAATTTTTATGGAACTGAGCAAATATGTTTTTACTTTTGTTTGAAATCTGTTTAAATTTTAAGCACATACTTCCTTTTTTTCCCTTTTTAGAAATAGATAAAAGTTTCTTCCTTTTTGTTCCCCCTTTATTGATAAATCTTTTTGAGTATTAGAATATCTTGAATACTAAACTGGAAAAGAAGTTCTATTATTTAATAATTAATGACAAATAAATGGAACAAAATACAGAACGTGAGATTCTAAAAAAAATATTACAGGAAAACAATTTATACATAAAATCCTAAATTAACTGAACAAATAGTAACGGAGAAGTAAAGAAATATTATAATAATGAATAAAACGGAAAAAAATTTCAATTTTAAAGCCAGTTCAAAAGTAAACGTACGTAATGACGTTTATTGCATCATTACATATGAAATTTGATCCCCTGCAAATTATTTCTGATGACATATTTTAAATATTGCAGTTTTTCTAATGTAAAAGTTAGAAATGCGCCTGAAGACTGTTAGCACACATTATATATGTTCCTGCTTCGGTGTTTTTCTGAGGAAACGCCAGGAGACTATTAGTAAATGCTTTTAGTTATAGTTTACAAAATCATCTTTTTCTCCACTGGAGTATTTATGTATGCAGAGGTGGAAATAAAGATGAGATATGGGAGGTGACCGTGGACTTAAAAGAACATCTTCTTTACTTCACTTTTAAATTTTCTTAGGTACTTTTTTATTTGATCATCTGCAAGTCTCTCTGCAATTCTTCTTCTCTTGCTAAATATTTAAAACAGCTGTGATAATTTAAAATTTAAAATGGACCAGTGGTATAGGGATTGGGAATTGTATAGGATTCATGTCTTTGAATAGCTGGTTTACATATTTGTTGCTCAAATCACCGACATGCGTCTTGAGCCATATCAGATTTATATGCTTGTTGAGTAGCAACAGAGATTGAATTTGTTGGACCAAACTGTGGTGAGCTTCAGAATTAAGGATAGCCAGAACAATAAAGAAACAGCATAGTGAAAATGAAGTAAAGTTGTTGATTATAGCTTCATTACAATAATAAATATGTTCAGATGCAAATTAGATTTCATTAAAATCATACAAAAAGTAAATGCACTAGACAATTTATTGAAATATTCAAATTGCACAAATTGCAACTTTTTTTGCTTAAAATGCAATTATTAAAATGCTTTCTTCACGTATAATTATGAATATACTAAAATTTTCTATATAATTCAAAAATATTTTTAAATTAAGAACATTTTTATCTATTATTGAACATTCAGTGCGTCAATAAACTGAAGTCAAACGTGCCAATAAAATCTAAATTTGCAATCTGCGTATGTAAAATTTATTTGCATGTAATCTCGAAAGCCAATAGAAAAAAAATCATTAAATCGTAAGAAACACTCTAATATAGGATAAAATGAAAAAAAAAGCGGTTCTAATCTCGAAACACATGATCAAAGGAAATATTTTTCGGCTGTGTCTCTAGTTAAGAATAAATACGTGATATTTTTGAAACTGCCTCAAACTACACACTCGTGTTGATTTATACTTTGCTTCAAGCAGGAATTCTAAAATGTATTCAAATAACACGTCTTACTTGTTTCAAATAGGATTCGCTATATGTTTTCATTGAAAGATTCGAATATTTTACATACAATGGCTAGGATACGATTCTGTAGCAATTCAGAAAAGAAGGTTCCACGGAAACAAATACATAGCATTTTATATTTCACATCTTCCACTAGTTTCTTTTTCTCTTTCTTTCTTCTAAAAGGATTTCTTATATAAACTAAAATAAAAAATTTTTTGTCCATCTTTCCAAAGAAAATATTTAATTTTCACTTTACAAAAGATACGAATTCAAGGCGGAAAACAAATTCTAATGTAAATCAGATTTCCTATACAATATTTTTCCAAACTGTTGAAGTGGAATTGGTTTTCAGTTCTCATAAATATTTGGGAACAATCTAATGTTCCTCTAAATAGGTTTATAAATGCAGCTTAATTGTTTAAAGTAGAAGATATAATTCATTAAAATAAACCATTTAAAAGGAAATTAAGAAATGCAGTTTCTGTGTAAAACTCCTGCTTTTTTCTTTGAATTATACCATTGATGAAAGCATATGTAATGAACATCAATAAAAAAACATAAACAGAGAAGTTAGAAAGCAATATAGTTTTTTTTTAAAATTATATATTCAACTGATAATCAACTGGTAGATTATAATTTTGATATTGCACACAACGTTACATTTCAACATATTAACATGAAATATATATTTATCTCTGAAATCAATTACATTATTTTCTATAATGGACTATCTGAATAACTAAATACAGTTATCGTTGTGTTTTTTTTTTCATTTTTAAAATAATCTCAATATGCTATTATCGTATGTTTCATTTTTCTTTAGTTAAGCTCCTACAACTCCTACAACACAAAATTTTACAGTTTGTTCTAATCAATACATCTTACACAAAGGAAAATCTGTAGAGACGAGAATTGCGATATTCAATGATAAATTTAATTATTGTTTGTACAAGATATGCGGTTCAAAGTGATTCAATCTGATCTTAAGAACTGTAAATAGGTACTAATGTTTATTGATTAACCATTTGCTGCTAAGTTTATATTATGGTATTAAGCTTGAGTTAATTTATTAAATGAACTCTGAAATCTACTTAAAATATTTTTTCTATCCACAATTAGCAATGAAGAAAATTGTTGTAAATTAGGAATAGAAAAAGACATAATACATTTTGAATACTACTCACAGAAATAAAATTTCAATGATCAGTGCTGATCTAGATGTGCAATATAAAATTTCAACTATAAATAATTGAATGTATTTCAAGCTGAAAAGAATATCAGTGTTTAGCAGATCCTGCTTTAGTGCTGGATAAATTCACAATCCAGTGTTAAATTTTAGAATCGTAAAAAAATAATTTAAATTCAAGCATTCACGTAAAGAAACTGGATGAATCTCGTAAAGTATTCATTCAAATATGTTATTGCAATATTGAGTGAAATGTTTTTAGAACTGGTCTTTTTGATGATGAATGAATGTTCTATCAAATAAAAAGTGTATGTTAATATTTATCACGCTTTAGAAAATTAAATCATTCATTTCTTTTTCTTTGAATGTATAAGAAACTTCTCGGAATTTAAAAATAAGAAGATGGAAAAGAAGAATTGCATTCCCTTACACCTTCTGTATTTTTTATTCCCTTCCACCTTTTTCTTTTGTTTTCTATTCTTTTTTATTCTTACGTGAGCATTTCTTACACGAATGGAAATTTTATCTTGCTGCCATTATCAATCACAGGAGAATATAATGTTTAGTGTTCACGCTACGTTTGACTTGAATTCAAGTCAGGAAAGAAAACTGAATAAAGCAAATTCTACAAAATAATTTCTTGAATTGAATGAAGTATTTTTCCATCTGTACAAGAGAAAGAAAAAAATCAATAACAATTCTGCAATTTGAATTGGTTTGTTTATTCTTCTCATAAAAGAAACTGTTAAAACAACAACAACAAAAAAAAAGAAAACGAGTTTCATTCTAAAGATTGTAAGAGACATATTTAATAGTTATTCCTTTTATATAAAATTTAGAGAATATGTTACAATTTTTAAAATCTCGTAATCTTAAAATTATTGCAATCTTTTTTTTTTTTTTTTAAGAATAAGAGAGAAAAATTTTCGATTGACCTTTCAAATCATGTACACTTATCGGTTTATTAACGGACTGTGGACTTTTTGATATTTATTTCTTAATATAGTTTGCTAAACTGTCTTTTGGCAACAATGTTTTCTATTCGAATAATTGTACCACTTTAATTTGGAATATATTTTGTACATTTGTCAAATATTTAAACTGTCAGAAGAAGTAAGTTATTTATGAGTATTTTTTAAAGTAAGTGTAAAGATAATGATGATCAATACAGTATACAATTTAGTATTAAGAGTAAATGAAGAAATTTCAAAACACTAATAATTTATTTTAAAATGCCAATAGCGTTGACCATTGCTATATGGTTATATGTTGAATGGTAATAAAATCTAACGAAATAGAATTTCGAAAATTTAAAGTTCGCAAAGACAATATAAAGATTGCATAATTTAAATATGATGATTGCATAAATTACATAATTTTTACTGATAGATGTTTTCATTAGCTGAATTTACAGGCGCAAAAATTTTAGCATACATAGCTTGCATTTGAAAAAAAAAATAAACGTTGCATCAAAAAAAAAATTGAACGTTGCATTTAAGACAAAAAAAATGATATAAATTGATAAATTGATATAATTGATAAAATGATATAAATAACTAGTAACCATATCATTGATAGTAAATACTATAACTTCCACTGACGGAATTTTACAAAAAGAAAAAAATAGAGATTGATTCTTAGATTAGTTAAATATGTTCAATTATATTGAATAATGAAGTCAAGAAACAACGGGTGGTAGTCTTAGGATTCCTAAATTCAAAAAAAATAAAATACAGAAATAAGAGGAATGATAGAAAAAAATAGCAAAATATATTAATGCGCAATTTGATTTGTTAGGCAATATAAAAATAAACACTGAAAATTCTTATGCAGCTTTTTAAAAATAATTGTTTCCTATCTTTAGGTATCTTAAAATCTACTAGATAAACATAAATCTTAACACTGGTGAAATACTCATTATTCAATTTTTTGCAGTGATAGTACGCGTTTTCTTTGAAGTTGTTCTTTCAACTGAGCAAAGTATTAATCCGATATTTGATAAATGGATATTATTCTACAGCTTTAAATAAAATAATTAAACCATGAAAAAACTCAGTTAGGGAAGTATCCAATGATGCATTCCTACCATTACGTCAAGTGCATGAAACCTATCCCAATGTTGAATATTTGAGCAGATTTTCTAATGTCTAATCTGAAACGTATTTCTTAGATTCATTGGCATCATTCCTTCTTTGTTAATTTTCTATTACACTTTTCAGTACATAGCATCAAACATCCACTTTTAATTCATCAATCCATTCTTGTATTTTTAGGAGCTTTGTATTTTTTAAAACGTATTCTATCATCCTTAAAATTTTTACTGCAAGTTTTGAAACAATATAGTATTGAATGTTTGAATTTTTGATTCCAATAACTTTTCATAGCAGAAAGTATATGCTATAAAGTGAGATATATTTTAACTTTAATTAATATCATATTTTTTAAACTCTATATTGACCTAAAACGAAACCTGTAAAAGGAAATCTAATATGAAATAACGATTTGCATCTACTTAAAAGGTTTGCATGCATTATATATATATATATATATATATATATATATATATATATATATATATATATATATATATATATATATGTAAAATGTGAATTAATAATTAATATTATATTTTTTATTTAATACTTCAATATTGTTACGAATCTGTGAGGCGGCTTCCCAGCATAAATAGTTCCATAGGACGTCCCAGAGCTTGGCGACAAACTTGGATACCATTTGGTGACATGGCGACGAATTTGGCGACTCTGCTGCCAAAATAGATTATACCTGAAACATCGAGAATTTTCCCGATCCGTCCAGTAGGAACGGAGATACGCCTCGAACGTTCCTGATTGGTTGAGAGGCTTCTAGCCCCGCCTCCTGAGACTTATAAAAGGAGAAGCCTGTAGCTGCCCGAGTCAAGTCGTGACCCAGTAGTGATAGAGTAGTCAGAATCGACAGTAAGAACTGGCCTTCCAGAGATTAGCGGAGCAGCGACGGGGTCAAGTGAGTGTTGAATTAAGTTGTGCGCTACGGTCTGCATTAGAGTCTGTTGTGTGCTGTTGTCTGCACGAATCGGCTGAAGATAATTGTGTGCTGTATATAGTTGTCGTCTTTGTGTTGTCCTGTGTGTCTTCGTGTAAATAAACGCCGTTGTTTCATTTTTTACTGCCGCCTGCTGATTGAGTGTTCTCCACACCATATAACTCCCACTATCCAAACGAACCCCGGAAATTCCGTAACAATATTTATCAAAAAAACACATTATAAAAAGGTACAACGATATATAATTACTTAAATGGAAAAATTAGTTTTTTCAACCTATTCTCATTTCTTATCCCTTAAAATAGCTTATAACGTTCCAGACATTTGAGTGATATCTATCCATTAGAATTCTTTGATTATCTCTCTGCTAAGAATACTCCTCGAACTAAAATTACTTTTCTTAGCGAGAGCCGAACACAATCGTTAGTTTACAAATGGCATGTTAGTTTACATGTCGGACATTAAATCCATTCTGTCTCATGTGCCGGCTTTTTTTGTTGTTGCTGTTCCTCTTTATAAACCCTAACGACTGAAATGAATCAAGCCATCCAACTCCAAAATTTTTTACATCCGGACAATGAGACATGAAAGTGACATAAAATCATTGAATGAAACCTAAAACTAACAATCTGAAAAGATTTACCGTGCCAGAAAGAAAGAAGTTTTTACTTGCAGAAAATAAAAAAAGAACAGTTTTAGGAGAAGTTGGAGAAATTGATTTCTTTGGTGTGTAGAGCATTTCTGTCTTTACGCTAGTTAACGTTTCTTTTAAAGTATTGTAAATTTTCATTCTTCTGCCGCAATAACATGACAAAATGAAACCCTTGGATTGAAATGAATTTTCATTTTTTTAGTTCTCTGTGGCCTTAAGTCATATTTGAAAAATCATCATTATATTTGCGAAGTCGAATAAGACCAAAAGTTTTAGTCAGGGATATATTTCTTTAAAAAAATATTATTCTCTAACGGACTCATTCTTAATTCAGATCCGCTAATATTGAACAGAACACCTACGCACTTGAGTTTATTCTTTGGTAATAATATTATATTTTTTTCAAGACTGGGTAGAATATTCTAAATATTAGAAACATGGGTTTGGATCGCGGTATCAGATCTATTTAAAATCGAGCTTTAAAGGATTATTTTGGAATAAATTGTGTATACTAAATGCTTCTTAATTATTTATAGTATAGCTAAGTAATATTTATATTTTTCAATATTAAATGCTTTGTTTTCTACTAATAAATATAAATACCCACCTGAAGAAAAAAGAGCACATTTCCTATACAATTCAATTAAATTTAAAATATTACTTACAATGGCAATTTTACAACATATAATGAGGCAATAATCGTTATGATGTAGCAGTTTGCAAATACACTAGCGTACAAAATATATAACGGTTGTATGTATAAAGTCCATTGGTTAGGTTCATGCAGCAGCATGCATTCAAGTGATTCATATGAAACAGTTTCTGATGCTATCCTAGCTGCTTAAAGGGAATTAACAGAATTTGAGCGCTGTATGGTCACTTAGATGTTTGGAGCATTCCATTTCGGTAATCATTATAGAATTCAACATTCTGAGATCCGCAGTGCCAAGAAAGTGCCGAGAATACCTAATTTCAGACATAACCCCTCCACAATGGACAAAACAATGACTGACCGCCTCATCTTAATGAATGATACCAGCTACGTTTGAGTAGAATTGTCAGTTTAAACTGAGAATGGTTATGACTGCAGAAGACAGACACGAGAGCCTTTATTAACAGCACGACGTTACCTATAGAGCCTCTCCATTTCATTAGTCCAGACGACTGAAAAACTCTTACTTAGTCAGATGAGATAAGATTTCAGTTGGTAAGAGTTAATTGTACGCTTGCGGTGTGGAGCAGATCAAACGAAGCCATGGATGTAAATTTTCAATAACACCCTATGCAAACTGGTAGTGGCTTCCATAATGGTGTGGGCTGTTTTTACATGGAGGGGACTGGGGTATTTGGCACAAATGAATCTATCATTGACTGAAAATAGTTATACTCAAATTCTTGGGATCACTTGCAAACAATCATGGATTTCATGTGCCCAAACAAGGACGGAATATTTATAGATGGCAATACGCCTTATCACCAGGCCACAACTGTTAGCAATTGGTTTGAAGAACATTCTGGATAATCCCAGTGAATGATTAACGGAACATTTATGGGACATAATAGAAAAGTCAGTTCGTGTCAAAATTCTTAACCGCAAAACTTTCTCAATTATGGGCGTCCATAGCCATACTTCTGCAGGAGACTTCCAAGGATTTACTGAGTCCATACCACTTCCAAATTCATGCCTTTCGCAAAAAAAAAGGAGGTCAGGCATGTTATTAGGAGGCATCCCATGACTTTTGTCACCACCGCAGTGTATATTAACTTCAAAGTGTCTCTATTTAGAAATGTTAATCTGATTTACTAGTTTTTAGTTAATATTTTCTTAGTAAAAGAATTAAAAAATATGTTTGCTTCTATACGTTTTTATTAAGTTTGTCTTGAAAAATTTGTAGAGATAAAATTTATATATTTTTTTCTCATTTTTGAGATTTTAAAGAGAGAGAGAGAGAGAGATTTAAATTTTACAAAGTTTAAATTTTAAAACAAGAGATTTTAAATTTTAAAACAAGAGATTTTAAATTTTAAAACAAGAGATTTTAAATTTTGTACATTGCTGCATGCTCTGAATAAATATACTATTTTAATGTTTCTGAACTAAATTATCAATGAATTTAAGTATTGTTTTTGTATTGATTTCTGATAAGAAATTGGTGAATATCTTATACACTAATACTAATATATATATATATATATATATATATATATATATATATATATATATATATATATATATATATATATATATACTGTATAGAAAAGACACAAAAAAAATTCTCAAGGATTTTTTGAAAGAATGGGAATCTAATTCTTAAAATATTTTAAATCATTTTCTATCTTTTCTCTAACCATTATATTTTTTTCATAATCATTATTTAGATAAGAAAGAGTATTTTAGAATTCAGTATTTTAGAAAAGAAATCGCAGCTTGAAGCTAAGACGCATCGTTCCCTTCCTTACTAATCTCGAATAGAAGTTAAATAAATGGAGCAGAGGAGAAGATTTCATGTCGCTTTTCATTATCTAATTTTTGGAGATAATATTAGTTACATTCTAGTATTATAAATTTCCGTTATATAAATCCGTATTATAAATTCTTAATATAAAATTCCGTTTGTAAATGCATTATTTTTTAAGTATTAGTTATAACTTTAAAATGTTTTCTTTCATTTTTGTACAAATCTCAGAAATACAAATCTCAGAAATATCTGTACCAAACATGTTGAAAAATCTAAATAGCAATTTATCATTATGGCAAAATAAAAAGAAAAACATAATTTATAATTATAGCAATGAATAAAAGCAACAATATTACCAAATTAAATCACAAATTAGAAAGATTTTAAATATATAATTTTATTTCAATAATTTTTAAAATCTTAAAATCTTTTGATATTCTGTCTCATATACTGCAGGCATTCAACTCAGTAGGAGCTCCTTCTGCAATTTTAATTCTAGATATATTTATTTATATTATGGTAAAAACATTAAATTTACAGATATTTGGGATGAGATGCTTGTTGAATCAAATTTTGTGCATTGAAATTAGCTATAATGTTAAATTATATTATGATTGGTTAAGAATTCCATTAATTGGTATGTTACTGACTTTTTTACTCAAGCAGTATTCTATTAAGCTTGAAAAGTTTATATATATATATATATACGCTAAGTTGTGATCGCATTATACACGAGACTACTATGAATTTGTTATCATTATAAAAACTACTCTGATTATAATTGAGTAGAGTACAAACTAAATTTTCTAAGAAAAGATACTAAAATATAAATTAATATTAATATAGACTTATTAAAATCATTTAATTTAATAAAATTTAGCTGGAAAAGGCTTTATTAATGACAACACTTATAAATTTGAATTCGAATAAGTGTTTCACTTTGAAATTAATAATTAATCCTGTATTCAGTTAAATAGAATTTAATTAATTTCATTTCTAAATGAGTTAAGCAGATTTCCCCCCACAGTTTTCATTAAATTCCATTAAATATTTGTTATGAATCTTTTAAAACTTATTTTCAATCGAGTGATCTTTTTAATAATCTGGCAATTTGACAATAACACTATTTAATGGATTAAATAAAAGTAAAGAGCCTAAAAAAACGAATTGTGGGTTTTCCAGACATTCTTTTATGCATATAAATAGTATAATAAATAATTTTTTTTCTTAATCTAGTAGATTGCTGGAAACACTTAATGGATGATACATTGCTTGCTGAACAATTAATTACTACTCCCAGTTTCAAAATAATTAAGCTAATTGTATCGAGTTCGGAAAATAAAGCCACACTGTACCAATCGGAGTAAGAATGTGTTTTTTTCTTTTCTTTCTCTTTTCTTATAAGTGTTTTCAACTTGCTGATACAGGGAACCAATAGCTTACAATGTGCCTTAAATTAGTGATAATAACAATACAATAAACTGCAATGTTACTCATGAATGGAAGAAAATTTTGCCACTTCGTTTTTATCTTACTAAATGAAATTCTTCCAGTTCTATTTAAGGTCATAAGCACAAGGAATCTTGAAGACTGCATACAAATTGGATTACGTGAGACATTCAGAAATTTGTAATAAAGCAAAATGGCCGCTTCTACTATGGGCTTATTGTCAAGCAATTAGTTGAAAGAATAGATGACACTAGATGAAATGCTCAACAACATGTAAATGAATACAAAATTACAATAAATTAACGGCATATCATGAGTCTTAGCACTATCGTATTAAGTAAAAGTTATTATTGCTCTTTACCAGTCATTGCATTTGTCATACAGAGTAAAATTAGGAAAAATTAGGAATATATATTGCACTAAGTTAAATTTTTATTCCACTAATTTTGAAGAATTTGGATACTTTTTCTGGTGCATATTTTTCTTTCACCTCACTGCCAAAGAAATGTTCTTTATCAATTTCACTTTGCGTTTACGACCTAATGATTTATTGTACCTTTTTGTTACAGTGATATTCTTTTCATATTTTTTCCTATCTTTCAGAGCAATATAAATCCTATGATTGAAGTTTGAAAATTCAGAATTCAATAAAATGTTTGATATTTAAATAAAAAAGAATATGCATATTCAGAATAAACTTACATAATGCTGTCTAAAAAGTCTTGATTTATCAAAACAATCTGAAACATATTTTCAATCAAAAAATGAAAAAAAAAGAATTATAACACCTTTATAAATAAGAATAATTCTTTATATTTCATTTGATTGATGGCTTTTAATTATTAATTTTAATCAGAAACTTTTTCTTAATAATAAGTGTTTTAGAAAATTAGAGGCGTTTTACAATTTAAATTCAAAAATAGGTAGCAGTAAATGATACGGAATTTTTAAAAGATATCTGAATGGTATATGCAGTTCTGATCATTTGAACAAGACTGCGAATCATGACGCAAAATCACTTTCTGGCAACATCAAGATCGTGCAAGTATCAAATGAAATATTTTTCTTGAAAAAAATCAAATTTATTTCAGTTTTTTTTAATTCACATATGTAAAGCATAAAAATTTACAGTGGAAATTTAAAATAAATTCAACTATGGAAGATTTTACAGTCAAAATAATATAGAATACTAATGAAAACAAAATGTATTTTGAATTATAAAAACAATATGTTAAGATATATCATGGACACATTTGCAATAATATACAACAATCAGTAAGAGTACTCCATTATCAGTAACAAGTACTCTATTATCAGTAACAAGTACTCCATTAATTAAAATGCGTTATTATCTGAATGCTACTTTTGGGCGTAATGGATTGGTTGTGGTAATCCGCCCCATCAGCCACCCTGTTCTCCTGATTTATTGTGTCTTGATAGTGTTTTCTAGGAGTAATTGGGGAATCTTGTTAATATGACTCTATTTTATTCAAATTAAAATCTCTTTACTCGAATACTAGAATCATGTGCATGAGTGCGTAAAATTCCTGGCATCTTCAAACATGTAAGCAAATCTCTTCTTAGACGTTATCGAATATGTATCATTGTTAATGACCTGAATTAGGAGAGTTTATGAAAAAAAATATTAAAACTTCTTCAATAACGCTGTCAATAAACAGTTTTTTTCTTTTCTTTCATCTTTTAATTCCTAAGGTTGTACTTCACCTCGTCACTTGTTCACGAAAATTCCTATATAATAAAAGATTGTTACGATGATTAATAATGTGATACTAATCCTTAAAATTAGCCCCATGGATTCGATATCATCTTTATATATCACAAACAGGATTTCTGAAATAAAAGTCTGTTGAATATTTGATTTATCATAGAAACTAAATACAAAGAAATATGACCAAAACCACTAAAGAAAATTGTGAAAATTTCATGATAGACGAAAAATAATATATTAATTAGTTAATAAAAAATGAATATAATTGCAATAATTAATTTATTATAGTTATGATTACATTGGATCATAACTATTATAATCGTATAATTAATATTAAAACGAAATGATATAAATATTTTCAATAGTATATAAAGTTTTGCAAGATTGCAAAGGACATTTAATAAAGTATTTATAAATTAAAATAATTGTGAGTTTGCTCTAACAGACATATCGTTCAATTTATTAAACGAAATGATATTTTGGCTACAAAACTGTCCAAAGTTCTTTCACCTGCAATAAATATTCCTTTGCAAAAATCCAATAACAACTATAAAAAAGAACAATTAAGAGAATCCTTAATGATTTTGATAAATGGATAAAGTCATCTTATTTAATGTGAAAGAAAAATGAAACGGTAATCGATTTCTAACGCTAAAGGTAATTAAGAGAAGAGTTCTTTTAAAACCCAGCTATAATTAAGGACCTAAGCACATGACAGCCAGATATAAACAAACAATTTTCAGACCAATTTTGAATGGCAATAAAATGAGTTTATAGATAGTGAGGTAATTTGTGGCTGTAAATTATATAAAATAATCCTTAAAACTTTCCTAGCATTCATGTGTCTATAAGTTAAAAGAAATATAGAAAATACAACATACTTCAGAAAAGGACATCCTTATTGCAAACAATAAATTGTCTTAACTTTTAATTACAGACTTTTTTGCATTAAATGGATAATTTTATACGAAAGTATTTGCTTATTGATTGAATATTCTTCCATGGGCAGAATGTTTTAATCACAAAATTATACATCTTGATCTTTGATTATTTTTAAAATCTCATCAGAGCGTTATGGTATTAAATTTTTAAATTATATATTTTCATATAAATTTAAAGTTTAAATTAATAAAAGCTGAAAACCAAGCATTTTTTGAATAATTTTTGAGTTCATTATTTTACCATAAGTAAAATATTTCTTTTACAGAATTAGCAAAGAATTTTAGAAGACTTCTCCCAATAAATCAGAGTTAATCTAACGTATTATATTGAATGAATTTTTTAATAACATGTAAATCTTTCAAAGAAAAATATAACTGTTTTTTTTTAAATTTTAGAATAACTGAGGACTAAAACGGAAATTAAGATAGCAACTATGTTTGAAATAACTCAAATCCACAAATAAATTATTACGTCAAATGAAGGAAACATTACTTAATTTGCACAATCATTTGTATTTATTTAAATCATTGGCACATTTTCAGATCATTTGCCCAAGCCCCAAAGGGTGTATAATCAGATTCGGGAGACTATCCTGTCCTTCTTCTCAGAAGAATTCTTCAATAATTACTGGACTATCCATCATTTAGGTTCCCAGTGGTATGACGGGATAATGAATACCTCCTTTCTTCTCATATGATAATTCATTTCTCACTTAGTGAGCTTAAATTAGAACTCCACATTAAGTAATTTTAGCTTTTCATATGATTTCCATATAATGTGACATCATGCAATAACCGTAGGAATAAATTTATGAGATTTGAGGCTTTGTGGAAAACTTAATCTTATATATAAATGGGCGTTGTATTTCTTTATATAGGCCATATAATTTTTGTTTATTATATTTGGAATGGATTTCCCAAATTGGCTTAACACTGGTTTGGAGAACAGATTCCTTCCATTGAAAAAAAATTGTTTAATATATTTATATTTCATTTACAAAATGCACAATGGTTAGTTTGGGTCTACTTCGAAAATCTAACAGCTGTTATGATGATATGGATGAGATCAATTCCTGAAATGATGCCCAGTGCCCACATTTCGTTTGCCTGGACCACAGCACGGCCTTTTGAAAACAAAAAAGCCATCAATAGTTTTAGAAAAAGAAATAAAACTAAAAAATAAAACATTCAAATAAAAGGATATTAGCATTGATTTAATTACTTATTTTTACGATTCTCATTGAAATAACGCTTAAATTAGCATTAAGCAGACAGTTTGTTTGAAAGTACTTATATAAAATTTAAGCTTAAATCAAATAGTACGAAATGAGTCATTTTTAATATAAAGCATGGAAGGGTTAACCCAAAAGGCTATTTCTAATGAGTCTTTATATCCGAATTAAGTAAAAGAAATGAAAATTAAAAACGTTCAATAAAACAAAAATGTTGTTCTGTTTTAAGCATGCATATGAGTGAATTCATGAAACAATTCCGATAAATAAATGCCTGGTAAATTCTAATCCGGAAAAGTGATTTTAAAATGTAAGAATGTGAAATTCGTGTTCAATAAATTCCATTTTAATTGCAATGGCCTAAAAAAGGATAAGGAATTTTTTATATTTAAATGATCAGAAAATAGTGAGATTTTTAGAGCTGTCCAAATAGTTTTTGAATTCTGGGAGCTAAATGAAGACATTAGATAAAAAAAAGCAATTTCTTTAAAACAGTTAGATTTTTTTTTTTTTTTTTTTGCTAATTTTCAATTTCATTTTTTTTTGTTTGAGGAGAAAAATAAATCAAAGATACAGTTAAAAAATTAAAATGAATAGATTTGGATTACCAATAAATTATATTTAAATTTCAGCGTTTTAAAAAAACTGAAAGGAAGTGAAATTATATGCGCTACAATGAGGCTACATAAAATTTCATTGTAATACAATATTTCATTGTTCATTTACAATACAACGCTACAACACATTGTAGCGTTGTATTGTAAAAAAAAAGCTATAATGAGGCTTATATAAAATTTCTGAGATTAAACTGACATTATGATGCTCTTCCCTTATCCAGAAATTCAAATATTTTGCAACTAATTTTGAACTGACAAAGGATTTTCTAATTTGCAATAATATCACTCATACTAATAGTCCCATTTCATTCACTCTTTTTTGATGCTATTAGAAATAAAATTGATTCTATATTTTAATTCTTAATGCATAATATATATCTTGAAAACATTGTCGCTTTCTAAATTTTGACTTCATGTATAAAAAGGAATTGGAATCTGGACCAAAGTATTTTACTGCTTTCAACTTTTCATCATTCAAATATTTCATCACCACTCAAATGTGCAGCCTTTGAAATTAAATCTGTCATCAAAAGTGCAAATATTAGTGATTTTAATGTATTTTTATATTTTCACATATTCATTTTCATTTTTAATAGGAATGGGCATTGCTATTGCTATTATTTACTTCATAAAGCAAAAATTAATTATTTAAGGGCAAGAACAGATTTCAGAGTTTATTAAACAAAACAAAAAATTCAGCCCCTCTATTATTTTCCTCAAAGTAACGCAGAACTTCAACCTAATCAATAGATAGTTTACATAGTCTGATAAATTGCTTTCTTCAGCTTATCTTTCCTTTTTCTGTCTTTAAAATTATTCGAAAAATTTTGATCTACCTGAAGGATCAAGAAAAGAAGTAGGTATTTACATGCCATTAGCCGAAGTTATTTATATTGGAAAGCAACATGTGTCTTTAAATAAAGCAGGCCTTTAAAAGAAATCCTACAAGATATATCTTTAGGCTTTAAAGACTTTTAATCAGTCTTAGATTCAATGTTTTGTAAAAGAGATAATCTAACTATTCTCGACTTTGTAGTAAAGGTTGTGAGTCGGTATGTTACTAGAAGAAAACAAGCTTAGTATTGAACGTTTCATGATTCTTAACTTGCACAAAATTACATTTTAAATAATGAAAGCATTTAAAATAATTCTCTACCTATAAATATCGCATGGAAAATAATGAAATACTTATGTTTATATAATTTCACATTCTGATTTTTCCTAATGAGCCTTCATATTTGAAAAATGTTTAATTGTTTTAATTAAAAAAATATATTTTTTTCTTGATTTATGCCAAGAGGCATCTTAAACTGATATTTATAATTAAAAAATACTGAAAATTTGAAAATAATTTCGGGCACAAGTAAATAAATAAAGCAATTATTATTAACTAACTCTCAAAATAAATATCTGAAATAAACTGACATTTTTTTAGAAAGGAATTATTGACAGAGATGTGTTTTAAAAGAAAAATTCAGTTACCATTTAAAACTAAATAACTAAGTAATCACTTTTACATTTATTAACTTATAAAGAAACATCTAGAGACATTATGGAAGTTCTAATCATTAACTAGTAATTTAAACATCGGTGATCATTAAATAATAATATGCTAATATGGCAACAGTCAGTCGAGGAAACTTTATTTGGGCAATAATCTAAATATATCCCTTCCTAAATATATCATATTCCAGCCATCATTGACGAAGATCATTAGTATTAATTGGAAAGGCTTAAGATTCGTGATTGTGGATTATACACATGGACTCTCTAAAAGGAAATTAATTGTTCATTAAAGAGAGGTTAATATTTGCTAATGAATAGAAATTGCTTAAATTAGTATTTTTTTAAGTTGGTTATTTTTCTGCGCCGTTTTTCTTCTGTGATATATTCTAAAATTTTTCATATCAAAAAGAGTTTTCTAGTGAAAATAATTTGTAATTTAATCAATTTAAAATGTCATTTTCGTTATTTTTATAGAAAATGAACTGAATAATATAGAATATCAGAATTATAATATTTATCAATCCGCAAAATCCAAAATACATAATAATAGAACATTTTTTGCTTGCATTAATTTGTGAGAGATAGACTACATCAAGCCAATTCCGTCAATTAAATTTTAAATACTTCTAGAAGATTTTAAATGATGCCAGTAAAGAACATTTTGTTATATAACAGTCGAGCATAAATATTTTTGATAACTCTTTTATAAGAGATATTCATTTAATGTAATAACTTCGAGAATTGAATACGACAGATAATTTTTTTGTGTGTGTTTCTCAATTTTTTTTATTGAAGGTTTGATTTGAGTGGATAATTCATCATTTGAATATTATATAATTATACTGAATTAATCCGAAGATTATCTTGTTATGTTCTAAAGTATAATTAAAACTAGTAATTTTTTTAAAAATAGCAAATTAATTTATTTAGTATCAAATAATTTCTGTAAGGATCAAATTATGATATATATTAATTTCTTAATATTTCTTAGTAATCTAATCATGAAATTTTGAACAATTTTCAATTTGAAAATAAGTTAACTCTCGCATTCTGAGTCACTTACAAAGCATCAGTTTTTTTTTCTTAATTTTGATGACATGGATATTCTATAATAATGCAGGTCATGAAGATACTACTAAAAGACTCAAAAGCTATTAAGGATCTATTTCCGGAAGAAACATTTTAACCCGTTAGTGATCGCATGATATCTTTGCACATATGGCTTCATAGGTGCGCATATGAAACTTTTCTAATTTTATTCCTCAGACTAGTTACAAACTTTATTTGGTCATGCGGTAGTCTCGGCTGCGTTAATCAGGATTCTTTAAGATTATTTTGCATGTCATAAATTCCAAGATACTATATTATAAGGTAAGTCAATTATATCTGCTTTTTTATTAATTTTCATTCATTAATTAATATCATTTAAATACTATTAATTTATTTATATCTCTCAAATGTATTTGTCATATTCTAGTATGTATTATATATTGCCTTCGAGGCCTAGCAGAAAACCAGTAGCCTCCAGTACTAAAGCAGTTTGTTGGAAGACAGCCAACATACTTAGAGCTCACCCAATTTTAGTCACGACTTACCCAATTTAAATTCAAAGAGTTTGCCCAATATTTAAGTTTACAACATTACGCATTGTTTATACTGATGGATGGAGGTAATGAAAGTGATGATTTTTCTTTTTCTTCTTTTTTTAGCTTTTATTTTCTTTATGTATAATACTTTTAAAATATATTCCCATCTTTTATCATTTTAATTTTCTATCACAAAAGAAGAAAACTTTTTTGAATTCATTTCATATTTCTATAAATTCGAATTCGTGGTAGATATTCGTGTTATAGCTGTAGTTCTTATTTTTTTTTTTATAAATCAACCTTCATTTCTTTGCTTTCAAATAAACAAATTTTATATCCGAGATCTTTTAAAAGAATTGTTAAATACGCAACAGTTCTCTTTTGAATTTTATATACTTATACATTTTCAGATCCTAAGTTAATTACAGAAAATTACAAAAAGTTAAGCATGCATCTCACAGATAAGTGGCTGACATCAAATAATCTCCTAATAACAAGATAATTATTGAAATATTATTCTGATATATTTCTTTTGAAAGTGTCTATTTTAGGGAGAGAATTGAAACCTTCTGTGTGAAATATAATATAAAATAATAATTTTATAGGTTTTGTTATCAGATTTAATACAAAATAACAATAAAAAATAATGTAAAACCGTTTCATTATTAAGTAACTGTGTTTTAAAACACTATGATATTATTCAATGTGCAGAATGTTTTGTAGCAGTTCCAGTTTAATATCACCATTGAAGTAAATTTGAATTCAAGTGATATTCCTGAAACAATATGGATAATTTATTTTATTTTGGAATCCATCGCTGATTTCGTAAGTAGAAAAATGGATATAATTATAGAAAATGTATAATGCATTGCTGACACTTTCGAAAGGCTGACATAATTCGAAAATAAGAAAGAATATTTAAAACTAAATTTTCACCTCATCCATACTTTTGTAACTATTTACTATCGATTCTTTGAAATGAGAAAAGAACAGGTGTTACAAAGATGTGAGCTAAATGTACTAAAATCCTCTAAAAGCAAAATACTAAATAGGGACAAAAAATCATAAACAAAAAAGAATATTTCTGATAAGAGACAAGAAAATGTTGTTACTTCCCTGAAATATATTCCGAAAAGCTTCGAGAACAAAGAAGAGGTTCGACGAAAGGATTTTTCTGACAGATATTGTTCCGAACCACGAGTTTCTTAGATAAACCATCAGAGGCGTGCTATTCTTTCTCGGTTCGCTGGATTAAAATAAACAAAAATATTTATACTTCTGTAAAACAATTGCTAAAACATTTTATATGGCTTTATTTGTTTCTTGAAATAAATGTGATGACATGAAAAAAGTTTTTAATGAATAAATGAGATGATTGACTTTAGAATTTCTAAAATTATTTTTTCATGTTGTGTGAATAGCACTTTTAAAATGAAAAGATGTAAAAAAATCAAATAAATTGAAGTAAAAAATGTCTTATAATAGGTTATAGGTCTAATAATTTGAAATTTCGTTAAACTCTGAAACTTCACTTCTAGCTAATGCATTTGAAATGCACTTTAAAAAATGCCACCCAAATACCGTAAAATATCATTCTGAATTCTCCTCGCAAGCTATTCAGTGGGTTTTAGTAATTGAAAATTTATCTGAAACATGCTTTGTGAAATACTTAAGAAAAGCTTCTTAGGCGAATAGTGGTAAATGTTGGAATTTCTTAAGAATCAGTGTCAAAAAGATTAATCAGAAGAAATTTCCAGAATATCTGCAATCTAATATTTTTCAATTTAAAGCCTACAATAAATGCAAATTTTTCCAATAAAAATATAAAATTTTATACCACATATATAGATTTTTTTTGCATCTGATCTCGAAGTCCTATAGAAAATCCATTAAATGCTAAGAAACATATTAATGTAAGCAGAAATAAAGAAGAGGAAACGGAATGTATCTGTTATCTCAAAACACAAAAATAAAAGTAAATATTATTTTGCTCCATCTCTAGTATCGAAAACAAAGTTGAGATTTACCAAAAATGGCCTCAAAGCACGAATATGTGTTGATGTATATTTTGTTTCAAGCAAACATTCTGTATTCAAATAATACTTCTAACATGTTTCAAATGTTTTTCGTTATTTATTTTCAAAGAAAGATCACGAACATTTTACATAAAATTTGATTCTGAAGCAATTCAAATGGGAGGATCATAGGATATAAATACTTCGTATTTCTTGGTTTTTACATTTCACAATCGTTTCCTTCTCATTTTGTTTCATTAAAAAGAATTTCTTGCATAAAAGGATAAATAATCTTTCGGCTAGTATCAATCATTTCAATGATAATGTTCAATTTACACGCTACCCAAGATATGAAATGAAGACGGAAAGCAATCCATAATATAAATCAAAATTTATACAAAATGTTTTTCCGAATTGTTCAGGTGGAATTGTTCTCTATATTTAAAAAGAAAAATCCATTGTTCTCTTTAAATGGCTTTTAACTGCATCTTAGTAATGTATTCTGAAACTGCAATGCAAGAAATTGAAAATTGAAAATTTTAATCTAATTTAAAAATAATTTAACAAGAATTTTAAAAAAAATCTCACAAATTCAATTTTTTTTATAAAAATATTGTAAAAGTATGCAATATTTTTTATTGATTTTATTATCCTTTCTCAGTTCAAGAATTTTGCTACTGAGAGGAAACAAATATCTGAAATAATCTATAAATAGAGATGCTTAACTTTAAAAGCACATTTTATGAACATTTAATTTTCTTTAGTTGATATTGGCATTGACGTAAAATTTTTTGACTTCACTATATTAACAATGAATGCAAAATACTCAAGTGATTATTAAAATTATATTGTGGATATTAAAATAATTTTGATTCCCAACGAATATAAAGCGTAGGATTCGTCTGTGAATCAAATCATACAGGTGCTGAATAGTGTTTATAGATATATTGTACCATTTTTCATGAAGTTGTTATGAAGGTTCCAGCAGAGATGCCAGTGAAGGATATTGATTTCGTATTGAAAGCTCTAAAATAAACTATAATGGTTCGATTTATAGTTTATAACTATTTGGACCAACATAGATGTTTCACTTTATCCTCGTGTTCATTACACTACGATTGGACTTCCTCTGTTTGTGAACAGGACCATTATCATCCTGGAAAATTCTATCTCCAGCTGATTTAAAAGTTTGCATCATAGGATAAACCTGGTCCGTTTGAACGTCATTTTACTTCTACTCAATGATTATTCTTTTCGAGTTTATGATTGGGCCAGCAGAAAACTATTGCACAGCTCTCCATGCCATGACAAATCCATTTACCATTCCTCACAAGTGGAAGAAGAAGATAACGATCACAGTCTTCCAAACGTATATCCATTCTGTTATAGAGACAAATTTGAAAGATGATTCTTCTAACCATATTACTGCCTTTCATTTATCATTGGAACCTATTTTATGGTTATGGCGTAACTGTAGATGGAGTTTGGATTTAACATCTGTGACAAGTGGCTTGTTAATTGCTACTTTGCCATACATATTCTGCTTATTCCTAATTATAATTATTGACACTACAAAATCCAATGGTGATTCAGCTCGGTGGCCACTTTGGCTGTCGTTTTCTTTTTAGCCAAAAATATGATTCAGTATATGCCGATCCTTTTCCTTCTGCTTCTCTTTCAGCCCATTACTTTTCTTTGTAGAGCCTCTCTTGCCATATTGTGTGTACGTTGACTTTAGAGACCGTTGACTTTAGAGACCTCTAAAAACATTTGAAAATTGGTATATTTTGGACACAGATCTCCAACTCATCAAGTTCCTACAATTTGGCCTCTTCTAAAGTTCTAACATATGGCAATATTTTATAGCAATGGAAAAAATTCAAGTGACGATCTGTCTATAAATATATAATACATAATTTAAATTTAAATTAATTGATATTTTTTAAAGCCAAATTGAATATTATACGTTAAAAATTGTGTTCAGCATCTAATATTCAATATACTTTAGCTGTAAATTTGGATATACTCAGAATTCAGTATTAAATTCTAGAATTCTAACTAAATTCTTTAATGTAAGTATTCAACTAAAGAAATGGAATGACAGTCACAAAATAATCATTCAGATTTCTTACTGAAATAATTTTAACACTTTCGAGACTTTTTGAAATTTATAGATGTTTTATCAAGAAACGAATGCATGACAATACATATTACACTTCTTTTAAAAAATAAAAGACCACTTAAACTGATTTTTCTCTTAAGTATTTTGCAAACAAAAGAAAGAACATTTTCCGAAATTGTAAAATAACGTGAGTGTAAAAAAGAATTATGCTGTATCTATCTATTTTTTTTTATTTTTTTTATTTTCTTTGTTTTTTTTAAAGATTTCCTTACACAAATGAGAAAGTAATCTCACTGCCAGTATCAACCATGCACCAAGATAACGTTCAATGCCCACGCTACGTTTGAAACGACTGGAAGGTTGGTAAAAAAAAATAGAATAAATCTGATTCTCAGAACTGAATTGAGTGAAGTGTTTTTCCATCTTTACAAAAGGTGGAGAAAAATTCAATAACATTACTGTAAACAGCTATTTGAATGCAGATTGTTTATTCTTCGCTTAAAATAGGCTGTAAAAACATACGAAAAGAAAACTATTTTCTTTTTAGAGGGTGTAAGAAATAAATATAGTATTGATTTCTTTTAGAACAAAATTTAAAGAATATGTTTTTTAAATAAAAGTGAAAATGTAATAAATTTAAACAAAGAATTTTTAATACGCAACAACCTTAAAATTCTTGATTGAATGATTTTTTGGAATGTAAGGAAAAGAATTTCGATTAATTTTTGAAGTGAGGTAAATTGAACATTCTATTGAAGGAAGACGAACTTTTCATATTCATGTACAAATATAATATCCAAATACGATTATTCAATAACAAATTTCTCAGCTCTTATGGTTTAGTTATTTTAATGTGTTGCATATTTTGTAGATATCAACATTTAAAAATGCTAGAAGAAAAAGGGTTATTTTTTTCCCCTTTTAACATATTAAAGATTAGTGCCTGCTAAAGCAAATATAAAGTTTAAGAATTTTAATATTCTAAAAAATATAATGCGGAAAGTAAGTGAATAAATTTCATAATTTTATTAATTTATTTTGAAACCTCATTTTAGTATTTGCTGCTGCAATAAGGCTATTGAATATACAATGTTAAAGAAATGAAATTTTGAAGATATCTTTTTTACCAAAATAATGTCCAAGGTTTTTATAACATAAAAATATATATATAATGATGCATTTAAATGATAATTAAATATATCACTTTTACTCATAGAGGTTTTCAGTGATAATTATTTAATGGCTGAAATTTTCAAGCACAAAAATACTTATTTTCATATCTTGTACTTCCAGCAGAAAGTTTTACATTTAAGATGGAGAATAATTGAAATATGATTAACTTGTAATAAGTAATTGAGATAACTACTTATACTTATTGAATTTTTCAGATAAAGATAGATTATCAGATAGATTAGATTAGATTAGATTAGATAAAGATAGATTTTTCAGATAAAGATAGATAGATAAAGATTAGATTATGATGAAATATGATGATTTAAATTGAAGTATCGTGTGTCAAGAAACAAGAGGTCATTGTCCTAAAATTCCCGAATTCGTCCTAAATATAAAGCCGAAAAAAGAAAAAAAAGGTAAATAAACGCATAATTTGATATATGCTTGCACAACAGAAAAATAAAAAATGAAAATTCTCATATAAATGTGTTATTAACCTTGATGCAAATCTCTAGAAGTGGAAAAATATATCTGGATAAGTATAAAATATAATACAAGTGAATTAGTATCATTTCATACCATCGATCACAGCACTAATCCGCTATTTTATATATGATTTATACTCTGCAGGTTCATATAAAACTCTTAAGCCACGAAAAATGTCAGTACATGAAATGCGACCTCCTACTATGAAGTCAACGGCACGAAGCCTACATTACTAGAGAATATTTGAGCAGGTTTTTTAATTTCCTCCCCGAAAAGTATTTCTTACATTCATCTGCATAATACTTTCTTTGTAAATTTTGTGTTTGCCTTTTCAGAACATAGCGCCAAATCCATTTAATTCATTGTTCCAATTAAATTCTTGCATTTTTTGGAAAATGGTGTTCATCAAGATGTATTCTATTGCCCCGTAAATGTTTTTACTTCAACTCTAATCTTCTTAGATTGTTGTTCTTAGATTATAGATGTTGCATGTTTGAATCCTTGCTCTAATGGTTGATATATTTTTAAAGTTTCACATGCAACCTTCCTTAAAGTATAAACTCTAAAGTTCGATACATTTTAAAATTAATTGATAGATTAGGTTTCACATTCCATATTAATGATTAGAATTTCTCAAACGAGTAACTGCAATATGAAATACAATCTACATCTGCATATAAATATTGTATATACTAAATATTTCTATAACGAATTAATATTTAATATATATGTAATTGATAGTGTTATTTGTATAAATTCATTCTTTAGATAACTCTTACAATGTGTCAAACGAACGCAATATAAAAAGGTATAGCAATAAATAACTACTTGAATGGAAAAGGTCATTTTTTTATCCAATCCATTCTCATTTCTTATCCCTTAAAATAGCTTGTAACACTCCAGATATCTGAAAGATCCCTTCCCATTAGAATCCTTCGATAATCTCTCTGTTAAGAATGATTCTCGAACTGAAATGACTGTTCTTAGCGAAGCCAGACACAATCGTTAGTTTACAAATGGCGAGAGAAGTCGTTTAATAAATGTGACGCCCGTTCCATTTAGCCTTGTAATGTGCAAAAAAAACTAAAGAGAAATGTCAAACATTGACTCTATTCTGTTCCGTGTGATATAATTTTTTTTCGCTTTGTAAACCTTAACGACTGAAATGAATCAAGCCACCCAATTCGAAAAACTTTTTCCACCCGTTCAATGAGACGGGAAAGTGACATAAAATCAATGGAAGAAACCTAAAACTAACAGTCAGAAAAAATTAACCATGCCAGTAAGAGAGAGGAAGAAATTTTTTTTCTCTTATGGAAAGTTAAAAGAAATTTTTTAGAGAAGTTAAGGAAATTGATTTCTTTGGTGTGTGGAGAATTTGTGTTATTTCGAGTTTCCGTTTTTTAAGGATTGCAAATTTTTATTCTTTTTCATTTTCATAACATGTCTGAATGGAGATATCGAATTGGGGGTGAAGTATTCCTTTATTTGTCGGAGGCTCTACGATATATTTGCAAAATTACTAAGGTGTAATAAGGCAAGATTTATTGTTCAAAGCTGCATTTCTTGGATAATGTAGCATTAACTTATTTCTGCTCTTTTTATTGAGATTAGCTAATACTGTATAAATGTTATGAGCTTTAATGTTTTACTGTGGTATTATATATGCATTTTTCAAAATTATATATAATATTCACAACAGTAGAAATATAGATACGAGTGTCACCATTATATCTATTTAAGACTATTCCTTGTACAGTTCATTACCATGCCCTTTATCTTTCTTGCGTCTGCGTTCTACATTTCTGACTGATCATCTTTAAATTATTAGAACCGATATTTCATTCTCATTTATTTCTATTTTTTGCATATTATTAGAAATATTTTGAACTTTTCGTTCTAATCACTTACTTTTCTGAAAAAAAATAATTTTTCCCCCAGTACATATGAGAAAGCGAGCTATAATTAAGAAGTCATTTCTAACAGCATGTTGTCATCCCTTACATACCTTTTTTATTAATATACAGTAATTTTAATTGAAATTATTGCGCCTAAATCTCTACTTTAAATGAACACTAAATAATAATTTATGTAAATAGATACTATTTTGTAACAAGAGTATTGACTTAAACATAGTTTTGACTTAATAATATTGTCACGTAGATGAGGTGAATGTAGCAAGTTCAATAGAAATGAACGCACTCAAGATCAACTGAATATTTTATTACCAATTTAACTGCTTGAGAAACTCCTTATATACAGTCGAAGAACCTTCTAGAATTTGAAGGCCAGCAGAAAATTGGGAATTTACATAAATAACAAATTAGAATAATTAACATAACTTTGACATAAAGCAAATTGAAATTAAAAAACAATCTTCGGCAGTTCACCTCGCTTGTATTCGAACCCGCAACCTTCCGTTCCGCTATGAGATGCTTCGTTCAGCCGACTAAGTCAACGGCACTTGGTCGGATGGAGTAATTTTCGCTACAGTATTAAAGATTAAAAAAAGCAATCCAAGTGTTTGAAAACATTCACTTAATGCTTATTTTGCGTGTGTAAACCTGGCATCATACTTCTCTTCATAATTTGATACCCACATTCATTTTATCTGTGGAAGATTATAAAAGATCAAAAGCTATCCACCCCCTTCTTTTGGGTTGAAATTCGAATATTATTTAAATAATTTGTAATGTGGCATGAATGTTTTTATTTTGTTTAAATATTTTCAGTTTTTCGATTAGGTACTTTTAGAAGAGTAGAGAGTCTCACACTCAAAAGGAACTACTAAACGCACTCAAATATTTAAATCAGAAACTTGAAAATTTTCATTCTTTTATCATTAGAAAAAGGAAAAGAAAGAAAAGAAAAGTAAAATTAGCATTAAATGTGTACACTCCCCATTAGAAATAAGAAGAAAGAAATTTTCATTCGTTTCAAAAATCTCTGAAATTAATTATAAAAATTAATTATATAAAATTTTTTATAACCCATTTATTCCATTCATTTATTTTACAAAGCCCTTAGTACTTATCGGTTTGAGAACGCCTTTTCGAACTTAGGCAGGAAATTTCTCTAGCAGAGCATAATTTTGAAACAAAATTTGATACTTAATGAATTTATATAGTTTACTCCATAGTTATTTTGTGTTTGCTTATTTTCTAGATCAATTTAAAAATGATTTTCGATACTAAATGAAGTATGGATTTGTGGGTAGAATCAAAGATTTGTTTGCTATTCGAATCTAACAAACCTCGTCAAAATGTTATTCACAATGCTAATTTGATAAGGATAACATATATTAACTTTGAACTAATCCTAATTATGAATGTTAATCTGATATAAACAGTTTTTAGTTATTATTTTCTTAATACAATAATTAAAAAAATGTTTGTTTCAATACGCTTTTAATTAGTTTAACTTTTACTATTTTAGTATGCATGGGGTATATAGTAGATTTTCTCTCATTTTTTTTTCTCATTATAGTGTAGGAGTTTCTCTCATTATAGTAGATTTTCTCTCATTTTCCTCTCATAGTAGATTTTCTCTCATTATAGAAGATTTTCTCTCATTTTCATCTCATAGTAGATTTTCTCTCATTGTAAATGCTTGCAATTTGATATATTGTCTGACTTTCCGGATAATAATGTAATATTTCAATGTTTCTGAGCGAAATTATCTTACAAAAATTAATTTAATAATTTTTTATGAATATGTGGTTCTTCTAGTGATGTATTTGTGAAAAACCTATTTTAAGATTCCACGATATTTGTGAAAAAATACAAAATTAAGATTAAATCGGTAGAAAATAACTGAAGTAAAAAATAATTTTGTTATACAAATAATATGTGCTATTAAAAATTGTTTTTGTTAATTGAACTAGAATTATTCGTCAACTTCTAAATGCCTACTGTAAAACATAAATACTATTTATCATTGCTATTTCGAAGCTGGTCGAATCTTATCATTAAAATGTAATAATTTCTCTTCTTTTAAGTAAATGATTTTCAAGGTTTTTTATCGATTCATCGTGACATCCAATTACTTTTCGCAGTGTATTAGCACCTACATATTGGAATAGCTTTAGTAGACAAAGAATAGCTTAAAGACAAAATAAATTCTTTCTATTACAAATTCTTTATGAGTATGAAAAATATTTTGATTATAAATGAGTATTTAAAAATATATATATCTAATAAGATATTAAAACTTAAATTGATAAAAAAAACAACTCGCCATTTATTAAAATGATTTAATTTATCAAAACTTAGTTTAAATATACGTCACAAATAAAATTTAAATTTTTAGCTAAGAATTAATCCCTTATTTAATTAAATATTATTAAATTCTTTTTCTTACTAAATGGGTTTAGTATATACTTTTTTTCTTCAAGGCTGTCTTCAAACTCAATTAAAATTTTTAAATGACACTGCTTAATTTTATTCCCAGAGAAGTAATTTTTAATAATCTGAAACATTATAACACTTTTTAATGAATTCAATAAAAAATAATATCCTTAATAATATTAAAAGGTGAAGTTTTTTCTTGTCATTCTTTAACACATATAAAACATGTAATCAACAAATAATCACCATTTATCAAGGAGATTGCTAAAAAAACGTAATGGAAGAGACATTATTTGCTGAACAATTAGTTACTTTTCTCAAGTTGAAAATGATTAAGTTAATTGAATCTAAAAATTCCCCCCTTATTTCTCATCTTCTGTGCATTATTAGAAGAAAGCTTAGTTAATTGATAACAAGGACAGACATACCAATGTGAGAATATGTCGCTGTCTATCTTTCTCTTCTGTTATATGCGCTTTCAAAACGGCACTGGTTAAAAATCAATAGTTTGCAAATATGCAAAAAATTTGTGACTTCGGCAATCAACTATAGTGTTGAATATGTTAGAAAGAAATTTATGAATTTAAGGTAAGACATTCAGAAACTTGTCCATTTTGTAACAGATCATGGGGTTTAAACCCGAAAGAACCATTGCTTTGATTGGCTTTATGTCAAGCGATTAGATAAAAGGGGAAAAAAAGTCACCATATAAAATATTTAATAGTATAGGCAAAGTTTGTGTAGCTTCAGGTAAAAAATCCTTTGACCACTTTAATGCATCGAATGTTGAGTGGCTCACTTTTGTTACGTTTTAATTAGATATACTCTTTCTTCATATTATATATTTATATAATCATTGTTATTGATTACATATTTTTATTATATTATTTCTATATATTTATTAAATTATTTATTCTTTATTTATTGAGAATGACGTATTTAATTATATAGATGTCCGAATCATACATTTAATTTGGGGAACGTATTTTGCAAATGTTTATTATTTGTACTGCTTCCTCTCCGCCCTTGTAATTCCCAAGCGGCATAAGATTTGTAATATCAAAGTAGTAGTTGCATTGTGTTGCTATAATAGTTTGTATCTCACTAAACTGAATTGTATATTTTATCTGTCATATCCTTTTATTTTGCTTTCTGTGGACCTTCGTAATTGCGGTCTCATTTTCTATTGCAAAAAGGACTTGTATATGCTCGAACAATATTTGAAGTTTCTAAAAGAACTTTTAGTGTACCATACATGTCATGAATTTAAAATATAAAGTATCGAGGCACTTTAAGGTCTAAGTTTTTTTGTTTTCTTATCACAAAAATTTAAAAATTTGTAAATTTGCGAGAAAAAAAATTTAGCGGATAGTTTGAAAACATAAATTCAAGTATGGAAGATTTTATAAAAGAAATAATATAGCACACTAATGAAAATAAAATTCATTTTTGAACAAAACAAAAAATCTTTAAAACGAAATCAGTGACACATTTGAAATAATATACAAATGTCGATAAGATTACAAATGCGACATAAAAAATATTCTATCAATTAAAACCAGCTGTTCCTGAAGGCCTCTTTTGAGGGCAATAGATTTGCCGTAAACCGGTCCCATGGTTACCCCGATCGCTTGACTTATTAAGCCTTTATAACCTTTTATAGGGACATCTGGAGTATGTTGTTTCTCAAAAGCAGTTGCAAATGTGCCAGTAACACATGCTATCTTTAAACATGTAAGGAAATCCCTTCACCGACACTGTCGAACTTTTATAAATGTTAGTGGCAGCAATTTTGAAGAGTTATTGAAAAAAAAATTCTTACATCTTCAATGACGCTGTCAATTAACAATTTTACTTTCCTTTCATCTGTTAATTCCTGTGATTGTGCTTCACAGCGTCACTTTCGACAGTAAATTCCTTTTAAAAAAGTTTTTTGTTTATAAATGATGTGTCCTGTACCAAACCTTAAAGAAGTAATACAGGAATTCGAGATTATCCTGTATGCTTTATCCTTTAATGCAAAGATGTTTTCTAAAATGAAAGTCTACAAAACATTTCATTTATTATAGGATGTTAAAAATTTCGTAATTTGACAAAACCACCAAAGAAAAGGACAAACATTTGATGACAGACGAAAAAAATATGGAAAACAATATACAATTAGTTATAATTGTACAAGTAGTTTTTAAGACGAAATCAAAAAAAGAAATATATGCAGTAAACTTCTGCAAAACTGTAAATTCCATTTAATAAATTATTCATCGATTAAAATGATTGCGAGTTTGGTCTAACAGACCTATTGTTTTATATGCTAAACGAAATGATATTATCGTAAAAAAACCATCCAAAGTCCTTAAACTTACCCTAAATATTCCCTACCAAGAAGCAATAACAACTATAAAAAAGAACCTTAATGATTTTGATAAATGGATAAAGTAATGTTATTTAATGTGAAATAAAAATGGAAAGGTAATCAATTTCTAAAGCTAAAGATAATTAAGAGAAGAGTTCTTTCAAAACCTAGCTGTAATTAAGGACTTATGCTTTTGGCAACGAAATACAAGCAAACAATTTTCGGACCCCTTTTGAATGGCAAGAGGAGTTTATAGATAGTAAGGTAATTTGTGACCTCAAATTATTTTGAAGAATCTTAAAAAAATTTCCTAAAATGCATGTATCCATTAGGTAAAATAAATGAGCAACATATTTCAGAAAACCACTCAATTATTACAAGAGGTAAACTGTCATAACTTTTAATTATAGATTCTTTTACATTTAATGGATAATTTTACATGAAAGTATTTGTTTGATACATGAGTCTTCTTCCATGGGGAAGAATGTTTTAATGACAAAATTATAAACTTTGATCTATGATTATTTTTGAAATCTCTGCATAGTTTTATCATATATAATATTAAATTATATATTTTGATAAAAATTTAATGTTTAATTTAATAAAAGCAGAAAATCAAGCATTTCTGAATAATTTTTGAGTTTATTATTTTACCATAAGTAAAATATTTCTTTTACAGAATTTTAGAAGACTTCTCCCAATAAATCAGAGTGAATTTAACGTATTATACTGAATGAATTTTTAATAACATGTAACACCTATCAAAAAAAATATAACTATTTTTTATTTCAGAATAACTAAAGACTGCAACGGAAAATAATATAGCAAATATGTTTGGAACAACTCAAATCCACAAATAAATCATTTGGTCAAATGAAGAAAGAATTACTTAATTTGCACAGTCGTTTGTATTTATTTAAATCATTGGTGCAGTTTTAGATCATTTTCCCAAAACCCAAAAGATGTAATATCAAATTCGGGAGACTATCCTGTCCTTCACAGAAGAATTCTTTAATTACTGGACTATCCATCATTTAGGTTCCCAGAGGTATGATGGGATAATGAATATCTCGTTTCTTCTGATATGATAATTCTCTTCTCAGTTAGTGAACTTAAATTTGAACTCCACCTTAAGGTATCCGAACACATTGAAAAGGTCAATTTTAGCTAAAAATGACATTTAAAAAAATTCTTTTATTGGACAAGCTAGTCTTTGAGCTCTCCGAAACAGGTCTACTTTTGTTTCTACGTGAATTAGAAGTCAAGATATTAATATTTTCGTAATGTTTAGTAAACGGAAAGTGGATGTTTAAATAACCGGAAGCACCGATTTAAAGGGCCAAAAACATATTAAAACTTTGTTTAAACACAAATATAGTTTTAAATACGGAAAATGTTTTGCACGGAAAAACACATGCCAATGTAAGTTTCAATGGTGTTTTGTGGAAATTAAATTTGTATCTAAAGATGTCTTTGTTGAGCTCTGAATCCTCAGATTAGGGATATTTATATGTGTATTAGGGATCTGTTTAGGGGTGTATATTTTAACGAAACTTTTAAGGGATTACTGAATATCCTTAAGGTTGTTGGAGTGTATCCTAGTGCAAATTCAATTAGAGCATTTGTGGAGCTCGACAAAGACAGAATAAATGAATCAAAGCATAATTCCCAGTCAAATGCAAAAAATGCCAGAAAAAAATGATTTAAAAAGGAAAATTATTAAAAGATGTGGAGGAAGAAGGTATTACCTATAAATGTGGTGAAGTTTAAATATATACGCCCATAATTTATTATTAAAACATGTTACTGCATATTTTAAAAGCATTTTTCTCAAAGCTGATTTTTACTCATTTGTTGCTCAATTCAAATCAAATAACTCAAAATATAATTATCATATCACTATGAGATTTGGTGGACATTGTCTTTATACTATTTTCTAGGGAATGAATTGAAAGAATTTAGATCTAGTGAGTGTTATTTTTTTTTAATTTACAGCCTATTGTTTGAATAATAATGTCATAAATTTACTAAACATTTCATGATAAATCTTCGTCTGGTTGTAGAATTTTTATTTATTATTACAACCATACAATTGTAGTTCATTCTCTAGAGAAGAGTATGTAGTTTATTTTGGTATAAGTTTTGTTAGGATGAGAATAATAGTTTTTGGTGTAGCTAATTTGAAGTTTTTTTAATAATTTTCTTAAATTTGTGCTATCAAATGCCAATTTTCAAAAATTATTAATGTTTATTTAAAATATTGACATTCTATTGCTAATCTTTAATATTCTTAAATTCAGAAATATGGTAAAAATATGTCTACACCATGTTTTTCTAAAAAAGTGCTCCGAACATGTTCGGATACTTTAAGTAATTTTTATCTATCCGTATGATTTCCATATAATGCGATATTATACAATATGCAGAGTAATCAATTTATAAGACTTGAAGCTGTGTGGAAAACAATCTTATACATAAATGAGTGTTGTATTTCTTTATATAGGATATTTATATTCTTTATATAGGCTATATAATTTTTTACCTATTATATTTGGAATGGATTTCCCAAATTAGCTTAACACTGGTTTGGAGAACAAATTCCTTCCACTGAAAAAAATGTTTAATATACTAATATTTTGTTTACAAGAAGCGCAATGGTTAACTTGGATCTACTTCGAAGATTTAACAACCATTTTGTTGATATACAGAAGGTCAATTGCTAAAATGACGCCCTGAGCCCACAATTCGGCTGCTTTGATAACAGCACTGCATGTTGAAAAAAAGAAAAGCCGTCAATAGTTTTAGAAAAAGGAAATAAAAACTATTTTAAATATTAAAAAAAAGGATATGAGCAATAATTTATTGTTAGTTTTAAGATTCTTATTGAAATAACGCTTATTTTAGTCTTCAGCATACGGTTTGTTTGAAACTCCTTATATAAAATTTAAGCGTAAATCAAATAGTGCGAAATGAGTCATTTTTACTATATATAATGGAGGCGAAACCCAAAAAGCTATCTCTAATGAGTCTTTGAATCTGAATTAAGTAAAAGAAATGAAAACATTGGACAAAAATAATATTACAGATTTTCAATAAAACAACAATATTGTTCAGCTTTAAGCGTGCATATGAGTGAATTAATCAAACAATTCCGATAAATAAATGCCCGTTAAATTCTAATCGCGAAAAGTGATTCTGAAAAGAAAGAATTTGAAAATCGTGTTCAATCGATTGGATTATAATAATTATGGCTGAAAGAGGATCAGGAATTTTTCACAATAGAAATCTTCAGAATTGGAAATCATCAGAGAATATTTTTAGAACTGACCAAATAGTTTGTCTTCTAGGGGCTAAATGAAGACGTTAGATATGAAAAAAAGCAATTTGTTTAAAACATTTTTTTTTTTTTTTGCTAATTTGTAATTTTTTTTTATTTCAGTACCAAAATAAATCTAAAATACATTAAAAATTAAAATGAATAGATTTGAAATAGCAATAAATTATATTTAAGTTTTAGTACTTCAGTATGGCGGAGTGAAATTATATACGATATATTGAGGCTATATAAAATTTCTTTGTAATGTATACAGCGCTACAACATTATAGCTTTGTATTGTATACAATGCTACAATAAAGCTTATATAAAATTTCTGAGATTAAACTGTCATTATGATACTCTTCCATTATCCAGAAACTCAAATGTTTTGCAACTTATTTTGTATTAAACGTTGGATGTTCTAATCTGTATTAATATCCCTTACACTATTAGTTCCAATTTTTTAATTCTTTTTAAATCTGTAAAAAATAAAATTATTTCTGTATTTTATTTTTTAATGAAAAATATGTATCCTGAAAACATTGTCCTTTTATAAATTTTGACTTCATGTATAAGAAGGCGATCTCTATAAATTAATTTTATTGCTTTTAACTTCTCATCATTGAACAACTTCATCATTTCTCAAATATGCAATCTTTTAAATTATAACTGACATCGAAAATAAAAATATATATGATTTTAAACTTTGATTGAAAAATATTTATACATTTGTGGATATTTTATTCTTAATGGAAATAACCATTGCTTTTATTTACTTCGTGGAGCATAAAGTAATCTTTTAAAGTAAGAAATCGATTTCAGAGTTCACTTACGCCAGCACATCTTCAGCCCCTATATTGTTTCCAACAAAGTAAATCAGAACGCTAAACTTATGTATAGATACTTTGCATATTCGTATAGGAATTAATTTCTTCGGCCTATCTTTCCGTTTTCTATCTTCAAAATTATTCGAAGGATTTTTATCGTCTTGAACGATTAAGAAAAGAAATAGGTATTTACTTGCCATTAAACGAAGTTATTCATGTTGGAATGTGGAACCTTTAATTAAATAGGCTTTTAAAAGAAATCCAATAAGTTTTATCTTCATGCTTTAAAACATTTTTATCAGTCTTATATTCATTACCTTATAAAAGAGATAAGATACCTTTCTTTTAGATTTTGTAAAAAAAGTGAGAGCAATATGTTTCTAGAAGGAAACAAGCTTAATGTTGAATGTTTTATGATTCTTAACTTGACCATGATTCAATTTTAAATAAGGAAAATGAATGAAAGATGAAGAAATGAAAGAAAGGAATTTTAAACTTCTTATTTCAGGAATGTTCAATATAAATATTATTCAAATATAAATATTTTCCCTAATTTATGACAAGAAGTATCATAAGCAATAATGTGTTATTAAAAATGCTGAAAATTTTGAAAATAATTTGGACACAAGTGAATAAAGAAAATAATCAGTATTAATTAATTACCAAAGTAAGAATCTGAAATAAATGAAAATATTATATGAGAAAGGAATTAGTACAGAGATGTGTTTTAAAGTAAAATTTAATAACCATTTAAAACTAAAAAAAAAAAAGGCAATTTCTTTCATAGATATTAATTTAAAAATAAAACTTATAAAGAAATTCCTAGAGGCATTATGCAAGTTCACATCATCAACGAAACATCGGTGATGGTTAAATAATGATATGCTAATATGGCAACAGTTGGCTGAGAAAAGATCTGGAACTTAATTCGCGCAATAATTTAAATATTTCTCAATAAAGGTAGCCATCATTAAGGACGCTCATTAATATTAATTGGGAAGACTTAAGATTGGTGATTAGGGATTATATACATGGACTCGCGAAAAGGAGCTTAATATTTCATTAAAGTTAAGTTCATAGTTGCAAACGAAAATGAATTTACAAATTTTTAAGTTAGTATATTAGTGTATTTACAAATAGTTTAAATTTGAATGTTATATTAGTATAACTGTGCAGATGATGATTTTTCTGCATCATTTTTCATCGGTAATACACACTAAAATTATGAGTGTCAAAAAAAGTTTTCTTGTGAAAATATAATTCTCAATTTTTTTACCGAACTTCGAACATTTTGGCAAATACAAATGTTATTTTTATTTTTATTTGTTTCAATTTAAAATGTTGCAGTTATTATTTTTAGAGAAGATAAATTTAAAAATGTAGAATATGAGATTTACAACATTTATCTGAAAGTTATCTCAAAATCTGAAGTCAAATGTAAATGCATGATAAAATAAGTAGCATGATAAATAAAATTCCATAAACTGAATTTAAATAGTTCTAAATGATTAATTATGCGTAAGACAATTAATGGTCTCTATAATTAACATAATAATAGAGAAAATTTTGTTGTTTAACAATTACTCATAATTATTTTTGATAAATCTTTTATAAAAGCTATTCGTTTTAAGTAATAAGTTAGAGAATCGGATATGACCGACAATTTTTTTTCATGCCTTTCTCCAATTATTTATTGGAGGTACGCTGGAGTTCATAAGTTATTCATTTCATTCATTCATTCAATTATACTGACTTAATCCGAGTAATATCATGTTACCTTCTGGGATATGATTAAAACTAGTCACAACTTTATAATTGCAGATTGATTTATTTAGTATCGAATAATTTTGATAAGGATAAAATTATAGCATATATCATTTTTTTTAATTTCTAAGTTCCTTAATTCTGAAATTTTGAACAATCTTAAATCTGAAAAGAGAGTTAATCCTGTACTTTTGTGTTATTTACTATGTGTCATTTTATTTTATATTTAATACTTTGATCTATTCTATAATAATGCAGGTCTTAAAGATAGTGCTAAGATCTTCAAATAACCCTAAATTTTAAGGATCCATGTCCGGAAGAAATATTTTAACCCATTAGCGATCGCATCATATCTTTGAGTGTGAGTGGCATTTATTATATGCGTGTATGAATCATTCATAATTATATTCCTCAGACTATCTGAAAAGTTGCTTTTAGTTATACTGTATTAGTCAGGTTTCTTTAATATTATTTTGAATCTTGTAAATTTCACGACACTATATTATAAATTAAGTCAATTATTTCTGATTTTTTATTAATTTTCATTCATTTATTAATATTATTTACATACTATTAATATATTTATATATCTCAAATGTATTTCTTATATTCTAGTATGCATTACATATTGCCTTTGAGTCCTACCAGGAAACCAGTAGCTTCCAGTTCTAGAGCAGCGAAGAGCAGTTTATTGGACAACAGCCAACATACTTAGTGTTCACCCAATTTTAGTCACGACTTACCAAATTTAAATTCAAAGAGTTTGCCGATTATTTAAGTTTATAACTTTAAGCATTCTTTGTTCCTATGAATGGAATACGAAAGTAATGAAAGTGTTGAATGATGCTTCTTCTTTTTTTCATTCATATACAATGCTTTAAAATATATTCGCATGTTTTATCATTTTAATTTTCTTTTAAAACAGAAGAAAACATTTTTGAATTTTTTTTATTATCTATAAATTCGCGCTCGATATACGTGTTATCCTTGTAATTCTTAATTTTTTTTATAAATTAAACTTCTTTTTTTCTCAAATAATAAAGTCCTTTACCCTCATTTTTTTTAAAAAAAATATAGAATACTTTTTTAAAATTTTATACCCTAATGCATTTTATGATCCAATAGTAATTACCGCAAATTGCAAAAATTTAAGCATTCATCTCACAAATATAAAGATGACATCAAAGAATCACCTAATTCTATGATGATTATTGAAGTGCTATTCTCATATAATTCTTTTGAATATATCTTTTTTAGGGAGAAAATTGAAACGTGCGTTATAAAATAAGATATAAAAGAATAACTTTATATGTTCTTATTGCCGGAATTAATACAAAATATAATAAATAATATGAGAGTCCGTTTCATGTACAATGTTTTTAATTGGTAATTATTCAGTGACAATGCTTTATCACACTACTATATTCTGGATATGTAGATTATTTTGTGACAATTCCTATTGAATATCACCTTTGAAGTAAACCAAGCTCACTTTTAATTCAATATCATGTATGCATAATTTGGTTTTGGAATTCATCGCTATTTTGTAAGTAGAAATATATATATAAATACAGAAAATTCATAAAACAAAATACTGGCATAATTCGAGTTTCAAAAATTTTATTTGTAGTTGAATTTTCATCTATTCATAGGTTTATATCAATTTCTACGATTCTTTGAAATGAGAAAACAGCAGGTGTCAAAAAAAGTGTTCGAAATGTACTAAAGCTAATTACTAAATAGGAACAAAAAATTCTGTTAAGAAAAGACAGAAAAATGTTGTTGCGTCTCAGAAATCCTTTTCGAAAAGCATCGAAGACAAAAAAGAGATTCGACGAAAGGATTTTCTTGACAGATATTGTTCCGAACAACGAGTTTCATAGATAACCCATCAGAGGCGTGCTATTCTCTCTCGGTTCGCTGGATTAAAAGAAATAAAAAAATATTTTTTTTTCTTCTATAAAAACTTTGCTAAAACTTTATTTGTTTCTTGAATTAAATTTGATGACGGAAAAATATTATAATGAACAAATGAGATGATTGACTTTAGAATTTCTTAAATAATTTCCTATGTAGTATGAATAAAATTTTTAAAATGAAAAAAAGTTTTAAAAAAATCAGAGAAACTGAAGTGAAAAATGTACGAATCTTATAGTAACTAAATAAAACTACTGGTTAACATGTATCTATAGGATCATGATAATGGTAACAAAACAGTTTATTAATTTCACCAGACAGTAAATTTCACCAAAATCTGAACTTTACTTCCAGCTAATGAATTTAAAATTTTCCGTGCAAGTTATTCAATGGGTTTCAATAATGAAAATTTTATCTGGACATGCTTTGTTAATGAAAATAATTATGATATTCATTAGAAAAGTTTCTAAGGTGGATAGTGTTAAATATTTAAAATTCTAAAAAATAAATGTCAAAAAGCTTTAATCATAAAAAAAAAAAAAAATGTGAATCTCCGAAATCTATAATATTTTTAATTTAAAGTCTAGAAGCATTTAATGGACACATTTTTTTTTTATAAAATCTAAAATTTCAAGCCACATAGTTAAATTATTTGCATGTAATCTCAAGTTATTGTAGAAAAGCTATTAACCGCTATTAATATAGACAAAATAAGAAGAAATGGAATGTATCAGTGATGTCAAAACTCAAAAATCAAAGAAAATACTATCCAGCTCATCTCCAGTCTCACAAACATACTTGAGATTCTCCAAAAATGGCCTCAAAGCACGAACATGTGTTGATGAGTATTTTATTTCAAGCAAGTATTCTGTATTCAAATAATACTTCTAACATATCTCAAATGTTATTCGTTGTTTATTTTCATAGAAAGATCACGAACATTTTACATTAAAATTTGATTTTTAAACAATTTAAAAAGAATTATTAACGGAAATGAATACTTTAGATTCCTATATTTTGCATTTCTCAGTTGTTTTCTTCCCGTTTAGTTTCTTTTAAAAGAATTTGTTACATAGAAGGAAAAATAATCTTTCGGCTAGTATCAGTCTTTTCAATAATAATGTTCAGTTTACACGCTACCGAAGATATGAAATGACGGAAAACAATCCATAACATAAATATGAGTCTCTACAATTTTTTTTCCAAACAATGGAGGTGGAATTGGTTTTCAATCCTCATAAATATTTGAGAAAAATCCATTGTTCCTTAAATAAATTTCTAAATGAAGTTTAGTTATGTATGTTGAAAATGCAATGCAAAAAAATGAAATATTTAAAAGGAAACTCACAAATTTAGCTTTACTGTAAAAGTATGCAATAATCTTTTTATACATTATCTCTTTGAGTTGAAGAATTTCGCTGTTGAAAGGAAACGGATATCTGAATCTATAAACAAATATTCTAAACTTCAGAAAAATCTTTAAAATCACATTTGACGAACATTTTTTTGTCGGTATTGACACTGACATATAAATTTTTTAACTTTATTTTCTTAATAATGAACGCAATATGTACAGATGGTTATTAAAATAATGAGAAAACCACAAATGAATATAAATTGTAGGATTCGTCTGGGAATTAAGTCAAACAAGTGCTGAATAGTGTTTAGAGTAATGCTGTACCATTCTTTATGATGCTGTTACGAATGTTCCAGCAGAGATCCATTGGAGGATATCGATTCCGTTTTGTATGCTAAAAAATAAACAATAACGGCTCGACTATATTGACGTCAGGGTTATTATTCGGGCCAAGACAGAGGTTATATTTCATTTTAGCGTTTATCAAAATACGATTTGACAAGTCATGCTGCATGAACAGAAGCAATATCATCCTGAAAAATCCCATCTCCTGCTGGCAATAAAGTTTGCATCATAGCATGGATTTAATAATCTATAACTTCACTATGCCTCTCCTCAATGAATACTCCTTTCGAGGTTACGATTGGAGCAGCAGAAAACCATAACACGACTGCCCCTATAATGACAAATCCACCTGCCATTCCTGATTGGTGGAATGAGACAATCACGATCATAGGCTTGAGCAGGTGTCCTCCAAACTTTTACTCCTCTTGTTGCGGGTTGTTGATTCCCTTGACATTATAACTGTCTTCCTTTTATCATTCTAACACATTTAACATTCCAGCATTCTTAACCTTAACATATGTGACAAATGGCTTGGGAATTGTTGCTTTGCTATAAATGTTCTGTTTATGAAGGTGCTCTCTAACTATAATTATTGAAGCTGGATAATCCAAATGTTGAATGAGTTCAGCGGTCACTTTGGCTGCCATTGGTTTCTTTGGAAACACAATTCGATTCAGAATACAACGATATCTTTCATTTAGCTTCTTCTTACTTCTATTATTTTTCTTTGCCGACCTTTTCTTTACGTAGTAAAAACATTCGTAGATAGAATTATATTTTAATCAATGTTTTAATATATATATATATATGTGTGCGTGCGTGCATGCATGTGTGTACGAGACAGGATTTTTTATGAAAGAACATTTGAAAAACAAACCGTTGCAGTCAAACATAATGCAGAGTCGTTATCTGTACGAGTTTTATAATTGTCGTATTGAGACAAAGTACAATAAGTTAAAAAATAAGTATAACAGATTTTAAGTTTTTTATTCAACCTACAGTCAACTGGTAGAATAAAATTTAACCTTGCAATGGCAATTTAATGAATAGTTATAAAACTGGGGCATGTACTTTGTTACAAAATCAATAATGTTGATATTTAATGTAATGGAATATCTAGATAAAGAAGAGTTTTGAAGGGGTTTTTTTTCTTATGTTTTAAAAAATGAACTCAGTATGTTTTTATCATAATCGTATATTTGATTTTTAGAAGTTGAACTCTATTTTAGCTCCTTCAGCATTAAAATTATTTTTCTTTAATCAACAGCTTTTATAAACAGTGAAAAAAAACAGGCACAGAAGACGATTTCTGCATTTTTTGATACATTTTAACTTTACCGTTTCCACAAGAAATGCGACTCAGATTAATGTATATTCAAGGTGTGTTAAGAACTCTAAACTGGGGATAATGACCTTTGTTAATTAACGTATGTTGTTACACGTATAATATTAATTGAATAAGTGAATTTTTAAACGTCTCTTAAATATTTCTTTTTACACCCATGATTTATTATGAACAATTATTTTTTTGACAAGTTATGGATGTATATGGGAACATTTTATAACAATGGAAAAAATTCTAGTGGTAATCTCTATATAAAATACATAAGTTAAATTTAAATAATTTGGTAGCATTTA
This sequence comes from Argiope bruennichi, assembly GCF_947563725.1. NCBI lineage: Eukaryota > Metazoa > Arthropoda > Arachnida > Araneae > Araneidae > Argiope > Argiope bruennichi. The sequence continues at coordinate 12,070,530 of NC_079155.1, forward strand.
AAACCAAACAATATCAAACCCTAAAAAAATGTGTTCAGCCTCTGATATTCAATATTGTTTAGCTGCAGTTTTTGAAATGTTCAGAATCTAGTATTAAATTCTAGGTAGCTCTCTCCTTGATGGAATCATTCCATCTCTCCTGCTAATTCTTAATTATTAGTTTTTTAGTCTCGTTTCTGAGTTGGATTTTGAAATAGTGGAAAGACCAAATATAGCAGTCGGCCACAACAAATCCTGTCGATACTGCTATGTTCAGTGGTGGCGGTGTGGTCGGCAGTACGCAACAAGAAGGTATAGTGGAAAGATATTTCTTCTAGTCTATCTGCTTTTCGTTCCCAATATACTTCTGATGAGCTCTGATCCAGATCTTTTCAATACCAAGTTCAGCAGCTTTTAACATGTATTAATGTTTTTTTTGTTTCACCAATGGAATCAAGGGCCATTAAAGCCGATCTTGAATTTAGAAACTTTATTTGTATCTTTTATATTGCATTGAGCAACAAACTCATTGAGCGAGCATTTCTGATTGCTACAATTTCTGCCATAAAGACAATTGCATTGTCATTCAATCTAAATATTTTAGATTCTTTTTCTCGTTCATTTTCGTACCATACAAAAGCACAACCCACTTTTCCCCTCATTCTTTGATGTAACTGTATAAATACAATTACCTTTAGCCTTAACATCCACATTGTGGCTACAAATAATTCTTTTGACTTTCCATGGTGGGATAAATGCTTCAAAATAACAGCTGTGCCTATTGTCTGCATATTCTACATTCTTTGCTTCTCTAATTAAATTTAGTTCTAAAGAAACGGTGTTGCATTTGAAAAATAATCATTCAAATTTCTTACTTGAAATGTTGAACTGATATATTTATTTTAGCACTTTTCAAACTTTTTGAGATTTACAAATGTTTTGTCAAGGAACGAATGCATAACAATACATATTATACTTCTTTGAAAAATTGAAAGGATATTAAAACTGTTTTTGCTCTTAAGTATTTTGCAAACACAAGAAAAGAATTTTTTTTCCGAAATTGTAAAATAACTAGAGAATAAAAAAGAATTATGCTGTATCTTTTTTGAATGTTTTTCTTTGTTTTGTTTTGTTTTTGCTTTTTTCAGAACTTTTCTTACACAAATGGGAAAGTAATCTCTGCCTGTATCAATCATGCACCAATATAACGCTCAGTGTTCACGCTATGTTTGGCACGAATGGAAGGTTGGGGGGAAAAGAAGAATAAATGAGATTCTCCAAAATGATTTTCCGAACTGAATTGAGTGAAGTGTTTTTCCATCTTTACACGAAGGTGGAGAAAAATTCAATAACATTTCTGTAAACAGCTATTTGAATGCAGTTTGTTTATTCCTCACTTAAAATAGGCTGTAAATATGTAGAAAAAGAAAACTAGTTTCTTTTTAGATGTTACAAGATAAAAAATTAATATAGATTTCTTTCAGTGCAACATTTAAAGAATATTTTATAATTTTTAGTGCACTACAGTCTTAAAATCCTTGATTGGATGATTTCTTTATGGATGTGAGTCACATTTGAAGTGAGAAACATTGAACAATATATTGAAGAAACACAGAATTTGAATATTATTTTTCAATTATAGTTTCCGAATACAATTTTCTATAACAAATTTCTCACTTCTTATTATTTTTATTGTAATTTGGTGCATATTTTGAAGATGTCAACCACTTAAAAATGTTAAAAGATTTTTTTTTGTTTATTTTTACCTTATTTATAACTAGCCCTCGCTAAAGAAAATGTAAAGTCATGAAATTTTAATATCCCAGAAAATTCAGTGATGTAAAAAAAATTCAACATTTTATTAATTAGTTTGTAATCTTATGACAGCTAATAGCTCCGACTATAAGGCTCTCAATATACAAGGTTAAAGAAGTGGAATTTTGGAGATCTCCATTTTGTCGAAATATTGTACAAATATTGCGTAACTAAAAGAAAAAAATATTATGATACATTTAAATGATAATTAAATATATCCATTTTTTTAAAAAATGTCTTCGGTAATAATTATTTAATAGCCGAATTTTCAAGCACAGAAAAACTAAGAATCATATCCTGAACTTCAAGTAGTGAGCTTTATATTTAAGGCAGAAATTAATATAAAAGATGGTTAACTTCTAAAAATTAATTGAGATAACTGCTTATACGTATCAGAAACAGATGGTTATCTTTAAAATTAATTAAATATGAGGATTTAAATTAAAGTATCAAGCCAAGAAACAACAGGTAATCTTCCTAAAATCCCAAGATTCTTGATAAACAAAACGCCGATATAAGTAGAGGTAAACAAATACATAATTTGATATACGTTTACTCAACAGGAAAATAAAATCAAATTTCTCATGAAAATATGTCAAAAACTTTGATATAAATCTCTATGAGTGCTAAATTGTATTTAGTTTAGTATGAAACTTCACACTAGTGAATTAGTCGTTATTCAAGCGCTGTTTTGATGTTAGGCATTTTCTAGTTGAAATCATTGATCACAGCATTAATCCACTATTTTATATCTGGATTTTATTCTGCAAGTTCATATAAAATGCTTAAACAATGATAACTATCACTACATAAAGTGTATACTCCTATCATAACACCAATGTCGTGAAAACTAATCATAATTTCTCCCTGGTCTGATTTTATAAATTATTCCTTGAAGAATATTTCTTGCAATCATAGACATCTTTACTTCTCCATCAATCTTGTGTTTGACAGAGCGCCAATCCCTTATAACTCATTAATTCAGTTAAATTCTTGCACTTTAGGAAAATTGTGTTTATTAATGTGTATTCTACTGCTTATAAATGTTTTTACTTCAATTGTTGAAAAACCCTCTATTATTCATTGATGAATGTTTGAATATTTGCTAAGATAGTTGATATACTTTTAAAGTTTGTTCTTCTTTAAAGTATAAACTCTAAAGTTTGTTATACAGAGTGGTTATAATTAAAGTTCCACTTTGAAACGGTCATAAAGCGAAAACTACTGCATCTGGTAATAGTTTAAAGAAGGTTATGGGAATCACTTTTCCGCCAAAAAAGTTCAAAAACCCTCCACCAGGTAGAATGGCTCTGTATGCAATATTGTTAAACAAAATAGGACATGAATACATCGGTTTCGAATGTGTTACAAAGCTTGATCAATGTGATTCACTTTAATCTGAAAAATCAAATGAAGTGTAAAATGCATCTGCAAAAATCATTTGCAATATCCTAGCGTGAGCCAATTACAAGTATTTCGATTTTGCATAACCGCCACAGACAGTTTCGTTTCAGTAAAGATTAAACACATATTAAACCGATGTCTTCATATCTTATTCTGTTTAATCATATTGAATACAGCGCCACTTCTCCATGTGGTGAGTTTTGGAACTTTCTTCGGCGGAAAAGAAATTTTTATGACTTCGTTTAAACTATTAATAAGTTTGATAACATTTGGTCCAGTCGTTTTCCTTTTAAGACCATTTCAAAGCGGAGCTTTAATTATAACTACTTTGCATTTTTAAGTTAATTGATAGTATGTGTTTCAGATTCCGTATTTATTATTACAATTGCTTAAACGATGTATAAACAATGTATGAAACAATCTATATATATGTATGTATGCATTCTTAAACGATGTATGAAATAACAATCTATATTTGTATAATGTTTGAATTATTATTTGATAATACGTAATTGATAGTATAATTCTTATAGATTCATTCTTAAGATAACTAATAAAATTTGTCAAGCGAACACGTTATAAAAAAATACATCTATATATAACTGCTTGAATCGAAAATGTCATTTTTTCAAACCATTTTCATTTCTTATCCCTTAAAATAGCTCGTAACGATCCAGACATTTGAACGATGACTTCCCATTAGAATCCTTTGATAATCTCTCTGGTAAGAATGCTTCTCAAAATGAAATGACTTTTCTTAGCGAGCGCTGAACACAATCGTTAGTTTACAAATGGCGAAAGAAGTCGTTTAATAAATGTGACGCCCGTTCCATTTAGTCTTGTAATGTGCGAACAAACTAAAGAGAAATGTCAGACATTGAATCCATTCTGTCTCATGTGACAGAATTTTTTTTTTCGCTTTAGAAACCTTAACGACTGAAATGAATCAAGTCACTCAATTCCGAAAACTTCTTCCACCCGTGCAATCAGATGGGAAAGTGGCATAAAATCAATGGAAGAAACCTATAACTAACAGTCAGAAAAGATTAACCATGCCAGAAAGAGAGGAAGGAGTTATTTTTTCTTATGGTAAGTAAAAAGAAAATTTTTTGGAGAAGTTAAGGAAATTGATTTCTTTGATGTGTGGAGCTTCTTTGTCTTTTTTCGAGCTACCGCTTTTTAAAGATTGCAAATTCTCATTTTTTGGAGGCAATAACAAGTCTGAATAGATGTTTACTTTGAAGGTGAAGTATTCCTTTTTTATTTGTCGGCAACTTTAAGACAAGTTTGAAAAAATTGCTAAGGTGTAATAAGACAAGGCGTATTGTTCAAATTTGCATTTCTTTGAAAAAGTAATATTAACTTTTTTCTTCCCTTTTAATTGAGATTATTTAATACTAGACGAATCCCCTGCCCTTTAATATTTATAATTTGGTATTAAATATGCATTTTTTAAAGACTATATATAATATTCTCAATAGTAGAAATATACATAACAATCTTAGCATCATATATATTTATGACCGTTCCATGTATTTCACATCATCATGTCCTTTAACTCGCTTGAGTCTGTGATACTCATATCTTACTGATCGCCTTTGAATTATTTCAAACAATTCAAAGGCTATGTTATGCCATATATTGCTATATATTATTCTTATGCATTCATCATCATTTGACCAAAATAAAATCTTATTTAATAACCTTCTTACAGCTTTAAGGGGTGATAAGAATTATGCTCCAAATGTCCCCAATTAAAATATATTTCACTCAAATTTGCTCCTACGTGTGTAAGGCAAATATACTCTCTGAAATAAATATCTTTTCAGTATTTCATTTATCAAGGGAAAATTGTTTTTTCAAATATGTCTAAACGGCAGCCAAATTTTTTTAATGCCACAGTTGAAAACATAAACTTAAATAGGAAAGATTTTATTGCAGAATAATATATTAAAAAATGATATTAAAAAAGTAATCTTTTAGACAAAATCAAGCACTTTTTGCAATTACATAAAAAGTTCAGTAAGATTCCAAATAATATTTAATAATGATCTACCAAATAAAATGTTTATGAATTTTGTCCGACAGACTTATCATGCATTATGAATTACTTCTTCTTGTTTTATTAAACGAAATAATGTTATGGATGCGAAACAGTCAAGAGTGTTACTAATTGCCATAAATATTACTAGCAAAAAAAAAATCAAGAGCAATTATAAAAAAAGAGTAATTAAGAGAACTTGCAACATTTTTGATAAATGAATGGAGTTATATTATTTAATGTGAAAGGAAGAGGAACGCTAAAGGTAATTAAGAGCAGAGTTCTGTCAAAACCTAGCCATAATTAAGGATTTATACACCTGATAGCAAAATATAAGCACATATTATTAGAAGCAGTCTGATTCTGCGACAGAAGACTTGACTCATTCAAAATGAGTTCAAATATGATCTGTGGTTGGACTCAAATTTCTAGTTTATAGCCATCTGTTTATATATTTCTTAATATACGATTGCTTTAGAAAAATATTATAAATGTTACTCAGATATGTTTTTCCAAATGAACTATTAAATTTAATTGGCATATTCTGATGAATTATAGCTAATTCCAGTTTACAAATCAAATTAAACACATTTAAAAATGTATTTGTAATTATAAATATAAATTTATAAAATAGTAATTGAAGCTCTTTTATCAAAGTCCCAAAATTTTAGAAGGAAAAAAAATATTTTAATTTTAACATGTTGAAAATTTATATTGTTAAATATTTCTTAAACATCCTATGAAGAAGAAGGTTAAAAATTCAAACATTTAAGAGCCTTTTCAAAATCAGTTATAGATAGTGATTAATGATGTGTGATTAGAATAGAAAACGCGAATTCAAAGGACTTTGTTAACAAAATACTAGAAACAATAAATACTAAACTGTTTTTCTCCAAAATGATGCATTATATTTATTAATTATGTTGTGTTCAATTGATTCTAATTTGAAAAACGAACGAACACAGCTATGAGCATTTTATAATAACAAATATCTTAATTATTTATAATATCCAATAAATAATTCGATTATATTTTTAATATGCAAATCCGTAAAATGGTGTTGGTTTTGGAATGCTGAGTTGCACTAATTTCTGAAAGAAAAAAGATGTAATATATTAAATGTGTATATACGTTGAATATTTCGAAACATCTATTAAAAGAAGAGAAACTGATTATAATCTATTTTTCAGATCAAATATAATAATGATTTATGATTCATAATTAGAACAGGGTATGCGAATTTAAAGATTCTAAGATCTCGAGCCTTGTAATACTGGGAAAGTATTTTAACGTACGTAGAATTTCAATAAAATTTGGATACTCTATAAATGTAAGAGATATTTTAAATGTTTACAATAATTTATTTAAGAATAGTAATAATACTAAATATAAAATTGTAGAAAGGCTTCTTTTAATGGAATCAGAGATCCTGCATTCATATTCTATTTTTATCAAGTTTTTCATTCAATGATAATTATAAGAAAAAAATTCTATTTCAACTTCTTATTGTAAATTTTTCATTATTTCATTAAAGTCATCTAATATTTTGTAAAAAGTAGATATCTTGTTCAACAAATACTATTCCTGACACTATACTACTATTGATACTATGATAACAATACAACAAATACTATTCCTGACACTATACTACTATTGATACTATGATAACAATACAACAAATACTATTCCTGACACTATACTACTATTGATACTATGATAACAATACAACAAATACTATACTACTATTGATTCAACAAATACTATCATAATTTTAGATCTCAAAAAGTTTCAAAATATTTAAAGCATAAAATATGACTGAATAAATACGGTTCGCACAATGTCAATAAATTTTCTTTTTTATCAATAATAATAAATATTCAGTTGTATTGCGATTTATTAATGTAAAGATCATTTAACTGCAAATCCTATTGTAAAGAAAATACTAAAGTATATTCAACACAATTTTCTTTTCCGGATGAATAAAACTTAAACAAAAATATTCTTTCATCTTCAAAGAATTTTACGAATGGTATCTTTTTATCCATTCATAAAAATTAAATGAATTTATTAGTGTAATCTTTGTTATATGCATGCACGTATAAGTGCTGAAATCATACATCTGGGTAAATAGGAATTCAGGAAAATATCGCTTAAAATATGCTAATGCAATTCGGCGTCTAGTTAGAATAACTTACTGGCTAAAAAGACGCTGTACGTTACATATTATCATAAATAAAATTAATCTCATATATGAATAATTTCAATTTTTCCGATGCAATTTAAATTTTTTTTCATCTTTTGAACTTTTCTGAATCAGGAATGATTATCACTTTTTGGGTGTGGCTTCATACAGAAACTACAAAGTGAAGATTTTGTGATGTACATCCTATTGTTGAACTGTAGTCTGATGGCAATTTTAACATCACAGTATCTCAGACACAATCATGCCACCAACATGAACATGTTTGGCAAAAAAAGAGGTAATTTGAGGTGTAAAACATCAATAAACATGATATAATTCTGTTTGAAATTGAATCTCTGATTCTTGTTCTTCTACAAACGAATTTCTACCACGAGTTTGGCATACCTGCTTTTGATAAGAAGAATAAGAATTTCTAGAAAAATGGCTGAAGTGCAACTGAAAAATTTTCAGTGAATGTAGATTATTTTGATCAGCCTTAACAAACGAAAAATTTATTAAAGACTACATTAAATATATAATATATTTTATAATTCGGTCTAGTACTCTGTCATTAACACCGAAAAAAAACAGTTAACATTTTAGTTATTTATTTTTTTTAATATTTATTGGGATATTTTTATAGGAAACTGTTTACTGAAGATATTATTTTTTTATTATTTTTGAATCAATTTTTTTTCCATGTAGTGGAATGTGGAAAAGAACAAAAAAATCAAATTTTAATGTCTGACTGTCTTTAAAATCATGCCAGATGTTTATATCAAAATCATCAAAATCTTGAAATATATTTTTGATGACAATTTAATGTTCTATTCAATGTAAACAGCACCTCAAAGTGTGTTTGTATAAAATCCAAGCTTGTTAATTTACTAAAAACTAAAATTTCCATTTACAGTCTTACAAAGAATTTTGTGAGACTTTTTTCAATGAAGTGAGTTAATCTTATTTTATATTCCTGATTTTTTTTAGTATTATGCAAAAATTTTAAAGAAAAAAATGAACACTTTTTTTATTCTGAATATTTAAATACAATTACAGAATACAAAATCTCTACAAAAAAGCAATACATTTGTTAACGATTAGAAGCCACGAATAAAATAAGGTATCCGTTGAAGGAAACATTACTCTACGCATGCATTACTCAACATTACTCAATTATTTCTATTTATTTCAGTCTCAGATTAAAGCTCTCGAATCTTTGAGCCGAAACCCAAAGGAAGTATGATCTAATTGGGTTGACGATCCGACCTTCTTCGCAGTTGAATTCTTCAATAATTACCGTCCCATCCATCATTTGGGTTCCCTTGGGTGTGATCGGTGCTTTCTTGTCACCCTGGATTTCCCCTCTCTCCAAATATAGCTTTGTAAGCAGAAATTTGTTCAGTGAATGGGAAAACAGGGAAACGTTTATAGTTAAGTAAATGACAAATAGAAAAAAAGTATAACATTTTGACAAAAAACCATGATTTTCTTGATTTGAAGTTATTTTTAACTACTTAATAGCCATGTTTGGATATTTAGCAAATTACGGTTGAAACTCTTAGACAATGCATTCTATTGGAGAATCGTATTAATTTTATGATAACATATTTAAAAAAATGGAAAACTGATAATTTAATTACTTTTTTGAAATGATTCGTTAAAGAAATTTAATTAATTTTATCTAGTGGTAAGTGGGATTAGCAGCCTTTTTCTAAAATAATCACATTTAGAGGTATTGTCCACCATATTATTATTATTTATTCTTTTTAAACTACTTTGATGAGCTGCATATCACACTATTTTAAAATATACTTGAAAATAAACATACCCTTTTGATTGGCAGCCTATTATTTGGATATTTCGGTCAATTTATGTCTATATCTTAAGAATAGGGGTATTTATTGCTTAATTTTGCGAGAATGGAAGACGATAGGAGGAAATATATCATGGTTGGCTTATCTAAGAGGCTTACATATTTATACGAAGTAAAAATAGGTGAAATCGTCTAATCGATTGTGAATGGAGGTAAAGAGAAGGCTTTTCCTTATGGGGAAGGAACATTTAAGTAGTACTTCCAATATTTCTCTTCGAAAATTTGGTGAAGAGTGCAGAATAATTGACCAAAGATGATATATCTAGGGTCATTAGCTTTGATAAAAAATGAAAAGCGAGAGTTATGTGCCCAAAGCATTATCGCAGATTCTCTGAAAAAAAATGCTATTGCCTTTCCCACTGACACATAAAATTTTGAATGACCAAGAATATTTATTACTTATGTTTATTTATGTAGTTGCTTATATTCATTGCTTATGTTTATTTATGTATTTAGAAATAATTTACCTTCCTGACGTTGTAAACTCTATAACTAATGTGTAATTTATGGAGAGAATAATTAAGTTTACTATTTGTGTAATACTGTATTTATTTAATAAACAATTCTAACACTACTGAACATACAAGTACTCGCAAATACCTATAGATACCAGTATAAATTTATTAATATTTTAAAAATGCTGAATGCATTTAAAATATTTGAATATTGCCTTCTTCTTAAATAGTATACTTTTTTTAAAAAAAGAACTAAGCTTAAATTTGATTCCTTATTGCATTATTGTCACTATGCATATAATTTCCACGTAACGTGATAGTATGCGGCATCCGAGGAAGTCAATCCATATAGCATCAGATTCAGTAGCAATCATAATAAGATATAAAATACTTGTTTTCTCATGCTATATTGTTGTTGCAGTCTAAATAATTAAAGGAGGACTGCATTCCTCGTGCATCATTGTCGGATGAATTCGTTCCACTGAGGTCATTTAATTTATTTATTTTATCGTCCTGATTTGAAATATTGAGTCAAATACGACGATTTCAATAATGCATCTTGTTGGTATAAAATATGAATTTTCCATGGAATTACTTCTGATATCCATAACCGTCCTTTATGAACTGAATACTATCTCGATTACAAAAAAGAAATGTATCGAATAAATTTAGAAAAAAAACAAAAACAAAGAGATAATAAACAATTCAAATGCGCAAATGAAATTGAAATTTGATTTTAGTATTATTTTCGAAATAACATTCTTCTAATGTGATAAAATGTGAATGAAAAATCCTTAGAGAAATAAGCCCCATTACATTATTTATCACAAATGAAAAGGGTATCAATTAATGGAGAAAATGTTTTGCCTCTAAATAAAAAAAAACGAAATGGGCTCATTAGATGAGGTGCAATACGCAGGCTTAATGGAATACAAATTTTCGATTACGTATGATATGTCATCAGCATGAAAACTAAGCAATATGAATAATAAACAGTAGCAGTATTTGAAGTGTTTGTTCAAAAGAGTGTCCAAAGATACGCTTTGTATGTGATTATGCATGTAACCAATAATAACTAATAATGTATAGTGTAAATGAAATTTTGGATCTCATTAAACTTGTGTTGTCATATTAATTATATATAATTTAATTAATATAATTTTGTAATGCAATATAATTAATGTAGTATAATATATATAATATTAATGTAATATAATTTTGAGTATTCTTTTCTTTTACATAATTTACTCGTAAAATGACGCCTGTAGTGATTGCTTCATGTTCTGTTATATTTCTTCATACTTCGCAACTCAATCTGCGAGCACAATGCCTCAGAATGTCTAACTGCTGCGAGTGGAAGAACATATCGCAGAACCACTCGCAGTTTTTAATATTTACAATGTATGTTTTTTTTTAATGTATTTACAAAATATCCATGACAGGCCCATGCACCAACCTTTACAGTAGAGAAGTATAGTCTGCCTTTGGGATGTAACGAATACGATCACATTGCCAATATTTTAATCTCTGGAAAGTGAGGATCACTTACGTATCTATCAGTCGATTTCTCATTCACACACAATCCCAGAAAATGGCAAATAATTTTTTATAAAAAATTACTTCATTATATCTGCTTAATTTAACCTTTAAACTTACCTGAGAAATTTTGGATTTGTTTAAGTTTATGTTTGCACTCATTTGCGAACCAATATAAAACAGTCTGATTTCGTATCATATGATCAACACATAGCCCAGCGCAAAATGATTTTCAAATATTGCACTGTATTTAAATTTATATATAATATTAATTAATATAGAGGGTGAATTTTCATTTATTTTTAATGATTTCTTTTCCTTCTTTTCAAAAATGAAATATAAACTTGTCAAAAGTCTATTTGCATTCCAAACTAAACTTAATTTAATCTAACTTTAATTTTTCTTATCTAATCTAAATTTAATATAAGGAAATTTTTGGCTCTAATGAAATTTTAATTTTTCTAATCTAGTCTAAATTTATTATGATCAGATCTTTTACTTGAAATTTAATATAAATTCTGATACTTTAATAATCATTCGTATCTTAAAGTTTATATTTTAATGAGTGTGAGAATTATTATGTTTCTACTTCACATATTTTTATTTTCAAATATTAAAACCTCTTTTATATATGAAATGTATGCTTCGGATGAAAACATTTTTATACTTAATTTTTCAATTTGATTTTGAATCGAATGAGTAATTCAGTAAGTATAGCTAATTTTAAATACAGAGTTTATAATGCTGTCATTTTACTTATTTAAGCCTTTTAGAGGTTCGTATTAGTATGACTATTAATGGATTCCCTAAATGCATCTAATAGCACAAAATTCTATTTGAAACACATCATATTAAAATAATAGGAAGGGCACGATATATAGAACAAGGAACATATTTTAAATCTGAAGTTTAAATCTAACATATTTTAAATATAACAATTTTTCTATTCTCATAAAATTGGTTTGAAATAATGACATCTTTGAAACTGAAAGTAATTTGTTTTAATCAAAGTCAAAACCTTTATCTCAACAAAAGGAATTGAAATAAAAATGCACAAACTTGCGAAACATCGCTTAATTAATAAACCATCAACTTATCAAAGCATTCTGAAAAAGTATTCTTAATTATTAAAATGAATTTAATCACAGCACCAAGAAAGAATGCTCTTCATAATACTTAAATAGAGGTTTGCCAAACATTTTGAATTCTTTTAGCTGGGATTAATTGAATTGTTGAATAAAAATTCTTTAAAATCCCGATGAATTTATTCTTTAAAAATTGCAAATAACATTTTGGTATCTATTTTTTTTACATTTACTGGAATAATTTTTATATTTATTAATTATATTAAGAATTAATTCAGAAGAAATTTGCTTCCGAATTTGAAATATGAATTCATTGCGAGTTGTATATTTCTTTTGACATATGTATATTCATTTTAATTGTTTGAATATGTGTAAAGATCCGTTTTGTTCATGTAATTATTTTGTTCCTTTGATCAAAAATTAGTTAATTCATTACTGATATGATCTCTGCTGAACACTATTAGAAGAATTTAATTTTTGGAGGTTTTGAATTTTGTAATTTTTTTTTACATGTGTTTTAATATTCCGTATCGGAAAAATTTCTAAGCAGAAAAAATTTTAGTTTGTTATCAGTTAGTCATTTGTGCAGTTTCAATAAATAACATTGACTCATTTTTAAGAAATAAGAACACATCAATGGATTTTTGCAAGATGATTTAAATGTAGATATACATTTAAAATAAGTATTAATAAGTAAGAAGGGTTGTATTTATTTTTTTGTATAAAATCTTCTTCCTTAATCCCCTTTTTCAATATATTTTACCTTTTTTTATTATTTGTAACGTCCAATATTAGACAAAACAAACGACGAAAGTCATTTTTAAATCATCGTCGTGTTGGTCGTAAAAACCATTTACATCGATAAATTTTAGATTAATAAAATATTGGTGGTTTACTGTCTTAGAATTTAAAATTTTGTTAAATGTTAAATTTTCATTCGATGTTAGGTATCGTCATTTTACCGTAAATTTGAATAAAATTTAGAATAGCATACATCTGAGATAACTGAATACATTTAAATGTATTTGATTGAAAATGCATGAAATAATTAATGTTATAATGAAAATCATTTCTAAATATTCTTTAAAATATAAAATAAATCTGATAGGATCTTGATTAAAAACATCGAATTATTTAAAGAATATTTATCAACATATCATGATTTCAGGACGCATGATTTCACATCCAATTGTTTAATAAAAATATTTTCTTCTAATTTCAGGAAAACATCTATAACAATATCGGTCTTTATCCGAAATTCCAAAAATGTCTGACACAATTCCTGCTCCAAATAATTTGTGAGATTTTACCCTCAACTGATTATATTGTATTTGTTACTTTTAACTCATCTTGTTTAGAAGAAATACAAATATAACAAACATGGATAACGCTGTTGACAAATTGCCTTTGGGCAAATATGAGGACCTAATCATGAACGAAATATTTCCCTCTTTTTTTTTTTTTTAAATAAGACATATATACAATGTTTGCATGCCATTAAAAAAAGGCCTTTTCTTTACTACACCTTACAATGTTTCGGAAAATAACTGAAAATTAAATTTTTTATTGAGAATTTGAACTTCTATGTGGATATTTATTTTTATGTGCTTTTTTTCTGTTTTCATATTAATTCTAAAACTTTTATTCTCATTTTTCTGATCGGGAAGGAAAGAAATACATATATATTATTAAAACGAAGGTCATTAATATCAGAATGTGCTCATGCACTTTTAAATAAAAAAAAGGCGAAGAAAGTTCAGCAGTGACTTATATTTAAGCTTCAAAAACTTTTTATCCGTCTTTATTTCAGTGTCCTACAAAAAAGATAATCTAAGTTTATTTTCGAATTTCTAGAAAAAATTGTAAATCGATATGTTGCTAGAAAGAAACACGTATAATGTTTTATTTTTCACGATTCTTCAGCTGTCCATGATTAAATTTTAAAACAAAGAATATCTTCGAAGCATAGAAAGAATCTCTCTCTGTAAAAATGACTTGAAAAATATTTAATTATGTTTCTGATTTTGACTACTGTATTTTCTGTGATATAGAATATTGAGAAATGCATACCCATTTTTCAATTTATAAACTTAATTAAATTTATAAACTTAATTAAATTTATAAAATTAAATTCAATTTATAAAATTAAATTCTATTTAATTTTATAAATTGTTATATAATATTTAATATTAATAAAAAAATTATATTCATAAAATATTTAATAAAAAATTATCGATTTTTTCATAAATTTTGCTAATTGAATTAAATTTTATGATTACAATAAAATATTTCTTAAATTAAAACAGGTAGAATCTTACATAATCTTTTGTTATAAAAAAAACCAAAACTTAAGAAAAAAAATTTGATTCTAGGCAAATAAATAAACCAATCTTTATAAATTAGTCTTCTAAAATAATCTGATTTAAATAACAATTCTAAATTCTAAATTCTGAATTCTAAAATAATCTAATCTGAAATAAACTACAATTTTGCATGAGAAACGTACATATTGATAATAAATATGTTTTAAAATAATACTCATCCATCTTCCAGAATTATAGAATAGTTGTTAGAGTAAAAACACCATCCTGACCAAAAATATATTTCTAAGTCAGATTCATTAATTTCCACTATATAAATCAAAATAAATAGCGGTCAATTTTTCATTCATTATATCTCAAACGAAATTCATATAGAAATTCTTAAAATTATTACACCAGGGCTTACTATCAATAAGTCATTTAAACATCGTTACTATATAAAACATCGTTACTATAGAAATATGTTATTTTTTGATAGTTAAATGGTTTACAATGATACACGCACTCAATTAATGAGTACAGTTCATAGTTGATAAACAAGTGTGCTTCCTTTATTAAGCTCTAGGAACTCTGGTAACTTGTTGTTCGCGTATGTACATTTCTGCATCACTATCTTCTCACACTAATCACGGTTATTCTTCTCTTAATCACATTAACGTGCTATAGTCTTTTTAATAGAAGTTTGTGTAACGGTAGCTTTTTCACAGAAATAATGCTTAGCAACTGTCGATAGTTACATGATTCCTTAGTGAAGAACTAATTATAGGAATTGATGATTGGTCAAAGTAAGGCGTTGAACTTAATCTGACAATTATTTAAATATTTATCCAGATAACAATTACCATTTAGTGGAATTTACAATCTTAATTGTAATAATAATATGTTTTCGTCATTATAAATTTTCTACATGAGCTGTTTAAAGATAATTTATTATTGGCTAAATATGATTTAACAATTGTAGGTGAAAAAGGCATTAATGGTTTTATTAGTATATTTAATAGATTTTTGTTCATCACAATTTTTAAATGAAATTACATTTTGAAACATTCATATCACAAAAATATCTTATTGTGCATATTATTTTTATTTCGCTTCAAAAATTGTCTCATTTTGATAAATTACTTTTAATGATTACAAATATCATTACGAATTTCTAATATTGTTGTATTATGTTAATATCAGTGCTGAATTCAAGATTTATAGTTATTAATATTTGATGTAGAATGAAGCCAAACCAATGATTCTCGAACTGACGACTTGGCAAATTTGGGAACTTCTGTAATATAAATGAAATGAAATAATTATTCTGGGAAGTACGAGAATAATGGCGTTATCTCTGAGTGAAGATTAACAGGAATGGCAAAGTATTGCTGTGTTTGTTTTAGTGAATTGCTATCTGTTTGTGTTCGAAATGTTTACAAATGCTCCTCCTTACATTCACCTCAATTTTTTTTTTGTTACCTGTGCTTTACATTTTTTTTAATAGAATCCATATATTGGAATGCTTTTTTCTTTATCCAATGGACGATTTTTCGTAACAATGTGCAAAATGGAATTATGATAATTTAATAATGAGAATAATATTACTTTTTATTTTATTATAAAATATTATTATCTGTTTATAAATTAGCAGCTTAATATAAAAATCATATTGTTGATTTCTTTTTAGACTTTAAATGCAATAGTTTTGCCTTTTAACAATTTAAAACGTTTCACTACTTTTTAAATAGAAAGTTAGTTTTATAAATTCAGCTCCCCATATTTGCTTTTTTTTTTTATTTACCGGTGATTTCAAAATCAAGTATGAATCCGGAAAATATTTCAAAAGCAACAAATTAATTACAGAAGAATTTATAATAATTCTTTTTGATAATTAGAATAAGAGATATACATATACAGTAATAAATAAGGCAATTTAAAATTTGGAAACTTTATATTTTAAGGACATTTTTTTATTTGTATTCTCAAATCATCTCCTGAGATGGCATGGAAATGTGATTTTATTGACGAACTCGTCACGTGACTGCGACTCACTTACACTGATAAAATTCCAGATGATGCCGGTTTCTCTGAGAAGTCATTTAAATATATAAAATCAAATGATAATGTTTGACAATGTTTATTAAGACAATGTTTAAAGACAAATTAATTAATTTATCATTAAATAATTTTTACGTGTGTCAAAATATGGTATATATATTTAACTTTCAGTATATCTGATATACATTTTCATAAAATAACCTGTAATTTTGTAATTCATAATAAACCTGTCTCCAATCAGAAAAAAACAAATTATCACTGTTCACCACGTCATCTGTTTAATAAGCAGCTTTAATAATTTTAGGATTTGATAATTGCAAAGCATTTTTGTTGTTAAATTGGAGAGGAAGAGAATTCTAGAAATCCTGGTTGAATTTAGTTTTGGAGTTAAATCTGAAATTTTCATTTTAACACACCAGTAGGACCAGCATCAAATACTCTATTTCTTATATGCGCAAATGAAACTCTTGCCCATTCTATACATCAAATTAGTTACAAGACTACCGACGATCATACCGTTATTTTCACTGGATCAAGTATGATACTTTAATCTCATTAAAGCAATTCTGGCGATTGCAGGCTGGTCAGATGAATATCATTTAAAGACAAGGAAGGTTGTTGTTGAAGTTAAAAATGTTTTGCATCTCAAAAGTTCCGCACGATTTTACTATCAGGGAAATCAAGTATGCTTTAATATTTTTTTAATATTTTAATCATTAATTAATTTCTATTATTTACAATTTAATAAAAGTCAGCATTGAGAATTATAATAGTACAATCTCATCAATTTTTCTCACCAGAATTGTGCAAAATCTGAAGATTCACATAAATTAGTAATTTATTATTTTTAATTACTTATTTTACTATTTTTAGATTTTCATTTAGCTATTATACTTTTAAATGATGATTTTAAAATAATAGTGCTTTTTCAAAACGATATGTTTTAGCGATATATGGGTTATTTAGAGGAAACATTTTATGTTAATTTCATCAATAAAATAAATTAATGCTTATTTAGTACGCTTTAAGTGGCATTTTGAAATCCACTGGCTGATCTTTCAAGGATTCAGGTCAAAAATGGAAACAACTATATGAAGTATGCACATCAGAATACTGATTCCATTTGAAATTTAATGATTGTATTTCAATTTTAATTTCAGTGTGAACCATATTTTTATAACCATTCTGTGAAGTATAATGAGAAAATACCAGGTGTCAGAAAAGTGTGTGATAATCGAAGCTCCTACAAAAGGGATATACTAAAGAGAGGGAAAAAGAAAAAAAAAAATTGTTAGGAAACGGAAGAGTTGTTGTTGCCAGAAATCCTTTTCGAAAAACTTAGAACACAATAGCGAGGCTCTATGGAAGAATTTTCTTACAGATATTGTTCCCAATAAGCAGTTGCAAAGGTAACCTATGAGATGCATTCAATTCTTTCAATGTGTGTTGGATAAAAATAAAGTATTTTCTTTTTCTGTAAAACTTTACTAAAACTTATTATGCAGCTTTGCTTATTTCGTGGATTAAAGTTTGATGCCAAGAAAAAAAAATAATGCGATAAAACTTTTTAATTTGTTTCTATAAACAATTTAGGAAAGGGTGAACAATTATTTCTTTTTATGAAAATTATCTTTCACCATTTAGTGTGTTGTTATCATTTATTTTAAATGAAAATAAAATGTAATAACGTAAAAAAAAATGCATGGAATAAATGTTTGAACAGATTTCAAGACACTAAATAAAATTAATTTTTATCATAGAAAAAAAATATAGATAAGGAAAAAGAGTATTTTACCGTAGATATTGGTCTATTACCTTTAAAAATTAACCAAATTATCAAACCTTACTCTAAGACTATGATTTTAAAATAAACTTCAGAAGAATTCAATGAATTAACTATGAACGTTCTTCCCAAACACGTTTTGTCTGCTCCTCTGCAATTTTTATTTTGAAAAATTATCTAAACATACTTGATCAAAGTCGAAGAATTCTAAAATTTAGCAGCAAAGATCCTAGGATAAATTTTCTAAAGAAATCTTAAAATAACGATTAGGATGATTTTAAGATCAAATTTTTAAAGAATATTAAAAGTTAGGATTTTTTATATTTGATATTTAAATTTCGAATTTTGTAATGTAACAGCTAGTAACAAAAGCAAAATGAGTGTCATAAAATAAAAATATCAAGACAAGACTTGAAATATTAATATGAGAGAAAGCAGCGGAAATGAGAAAATATTTTATTTTGCTCGTCATATAAATAAAGAAATGAGAATTAATAGATGCTTATTGTTGTTTAAAAAAATCTGAAAATATGTGAATATTAATGCTCCTAAAATTCACTTAATATTTTAATTTCTAATATCAGTCTTATGAGGATAAAAGACTTAATTATAGTAGAATAATAAGGCCTTCCCTGTGATTTGGGCGTTCTGGGTTTGTATCCCGGTATGGGCATGGTTGTTCTATCTGTGAGATGTGTGAATGTGCCCTCCTGTAAAAAGGGGTTGTGCTAGCGAATGAGTGATGCATGAGTAGCAAAGTCCTACTCTTGGCCATAGTTGGCGCTAATAAAAAAAACAGAGATTCCCCCCCCCCCGGCTTAAATTGCTGTCTTCGTAACAGCGGGCTTGTCCATGGTAAGTGCCATAAAAAACAGCATGCAGCAACATAATAATAATATATATAAATTTATTTTAATGATGACTTCACATATATTTTACTTCACTTTCTTTTGAATAGTGTTTCTGCTTAGATTTCTTTTTCTTTCCCTTTTCCGAAATAGAAAAAATATATATATTGTTTTTTTTTATTTGTTTTTAATGAATAACATCAGGTCAATGTTAAGATATTTCTATTTCAGATTTTACTAAAGATAATAACATAAACACAACTGGTTTAATGCTTAGTTCATAATAAGGAAGCAAATGGCACTAATAAGCAAAAATGGTATTAATTCTCGCTTTCTCATCTTTTTTTTTTTTTTTCTTAATTTCATATTTTATTGCGATAAATGTCGCTATAAGTTTTAAAATATTTTATTATTGAATTAAAAAATGCTTTTTTGAGTTTTAATTATTTATATCTTAATCTTTAACTCATTTATTATAATTATAATTTTAATTCCATCTTGTATTTTATTATTTCTCTAATTTCCAATCAATGACATCATTCGCATTGAATTACATTTAATGAAATAAATGAATTTTTTAATTGTTTATACCAGAAAGTTTTCAAATTATGTATTGTGCAAATATTCAGAATTTTCGGGACAACAATGTAGTTTCAGTGATTGAAAAATCGATTGCAAAAAATTGTAATTAAATAAATTAAAAAAGTTTTTGAATCATTTAAATGGTAAAATCTTTCTCGTAAAATGATTATTTTTCATAATGATACTCGAAGACACTTCACATTTTATTATACTTTTGTACCATATTCTTCATTCCTTAAAATTTTGATTTTTTTCTTAAAATTTCAAAAGTATTTTTGGTTAGAAACGAATAATTTTTATTTTTAATCAGATAATTAGAGCAATAATACAGCCCGTTCTCTTTTTCAAACGCACGTATCTCATTAAAATCGTAGTCTTCAGCATTATTGATGACGATTTTATTACATTAATACCACATGCACAGCATATATTCTTAAAATCAAAACTGACTCTTGAATTCTGCAATCTAAAACTGACTGAGAGGAGGTTTCTTCTCCAATATTGAAAAATTCATAATCAAAAATACTATGTAACTTTACTTAACTTAAAACAAAAAAATTAAATTTATTTTGATTTTCACAAATTAAAACAAATGTTGATCATATTTGGTTCATAACAAATTTATGAGTCTTACAATTTATTATAAAATAATTTTTAAAAATAAAAAGAAAGACCACTATGATTTATTTATTGATAAACTTATTGATTTTTCCATGAAATCAAATGGCATTTTAAAAAAATCCGTTTTAACAAAAATGATTCCTTTCATGACATACCACACATTTAATTATTAATCAAGTGAAAAATAGCATAAAAATAGACACTAAAATAATTGAAAATTGCATATTTTAATAATGAACATTTTTAATTCTTACATAGAAATACCATTAAAAAAACATTACCTACGTTAATGTTTTACATGTTATTATGTTTTTATATTATTCTTAAAAAAAGAAAATGTTTAATCCGATCCGATGATTATTAAAAACTGACTGAACTTCTATCAAAAATTGAGAAATTCTTTTATGAAATAAATATTAATATATCAGCAGACATAGAGAGAGAGAACTGCATTTACTTTCTTACAAAATAAAAAATTTAAGAATTGAAAATTTATCCAGAAGCTCAAAAATATTTTATGAGAATACTTTTATGTGGAAATCGGTATTGTGAAGGAAAAAAAAAACATACATAAGTTTATTTTCTGCCAAGTTGTAAAAGAAGAGTTTGTTTCATATTGATTCAATTTTCCCGGCAATATACCACGATTATTGAAAAATGTTACAATATTTTTTTTTAAATATTTTTTACTGTGATGTTTGAACAATTTACTTCGCCAAAAAATGTCAACAAAGTTTTCATTTAAATGGATGGAATAAATGGATTTACATAATAATATAATTTTATATTCGCTATGTATTGCTTTTTCAGTCTCATTTAGAATGCGCAAAACATTATTTCTAATATATTAAGAAATTAGTATTATTTATAAATATTAAAAATGTGTTCTTTTTTGCAATCGTTGCAAACTTTTGATTTTAAATGCATGAAAATGACTCGAACAGAAGTTCGTGGAATCTTAATTATCATGACCAGCAAATTTTAAGGCTCCTACTTTAATTTAGCGTTTGAAAAAAAAATTAAATATTCTTATGGGGAAAAAGACCTTTTAAACTTATTTTTTTTATTCTGATGATGAATATAAATCAATTAGAGCATTTAATAAAATTTGCCCATTTTGTCTTCCTTCAATTCAATACACTTAAATGAAATATATAAATATAACAAATCAAATGACTGGATTTAGCTTAAAAATTCCTGCATATCGATGAATGTTGCATCGTATATATTATTTATATTCCTTCGGCAATGCCAAGTAATCAAAAGAAAATGACTCGATCTTGTTATGGATAACAAGGATGTGCATAACTGGTCTAAAATATGTTAAAACGCATGTCCTTAAATAATTGATACAACTTAAATAATTTGAGACTATTTTACTATATAAGCTATATGTCAGTTTTTTAATACTATTTAAATATAGGATGAATGAAACAGTGAGTTTCCACTTTCGTCAGATGGCACAAAAAGATGTGTGCGTTTTTTGATGCATCTTGGATGAAAAAAATATGTAATGTATAAATTTTGAGCCATATATTATCTTTTCATGTATTTAAAAATAAATGGGTATCATGTATTTAAAAATAAATTTCATATATTGTATGCATTTCATGTATTTAAAAATAAATGGGTATCTTTATCCTTTCCTTGCCTGATGATGGAAATTTTTATTATAACATTTAGTGAGTAAAAAATTGTACTCAAAACAGGTGTACTGTAAATTGGTTCTTGCGGGCGACTTTCTTCACGTCTATTGCGTAGTAAAGAATGCAGCTATAAAGAAATCGAATGTTACATTCATTATAGCGGGTTCGGGGGGCACCTCGAAATGAGGATGAGATGCTTCCGGTATGGTGGTTGGATCTCGCCACACTGGAGGGTACACTAATATGTGGGGGATCTGGCTCCTCCCATCGATGACGGGACGTACTTCCTTCGGGGAGGGTTGTACCGTGGCCGGTGGCGGCCCTTAGGACTCAACCACAGTTCCCGCCAATTGCTGTTGCGGCGGTCCGGTCATTCAGTTTTATGGTTTAAATCCGTGTGCCTTCGGGCGGGTCGGAGAGTTAGATGGTTGACTTATCAAACCGTTTAATGCTGTGGCTGGAAAAAATGTACGTTCTTGAATATTTTTTGTATAATTAATCTGAGATTTTTTTGCTAGTAAAAAAGATAATAAGTGAAAAAAAAAGTTCTTATTTTCTTTTGTGTGTGTGTGTGTGTTTGTTATTCACTGTGCAATTTAAGCGAATACCCCAAATAATCTTCCCTTTTTTACTATATGTTTATTATATGTTGTTGTTTTTTTGTAGAGAAATTTAGAAGAAGGGGACATTGAAGATTGTCCAAAAATATGTAGTCACTCCAATGCAAATAACCTACATGTAAAGGGTATTCTACAATCTCATGCAATAAATGTGGAATGAATTTGCTTCTAAATAAGAATAATAATTGTTTTTTTTAATTAGCATCAGTAATAAAAATTATAGAAAGATATAATATTTTTTATTTATTTTGTGCTGAGCTTAACATGTAAATTTGCATGATGGTGAATATTTGCATCATATTGCTTTTTAATTATTTTTATATATGTATTCATACTAGGATTTTTTTAACATTTTTCCTTAAATGTAGAGCATGAATTATATTACCCTGATTTATTTCACAAAAAAGAACAAAATCATGCAAAGAAGGGAAAAGATAAAAACTTTATCAAAACTCAACTGAATTATAAATAATAATCTTATTACGTAGACAGAAGACTGTCCAGAACTATTGCCTAATGCAATATTCGTAAAGCAATTTTAGATTAACAAAGAGTAGCAAATAAAATCTTTCTCCAAATCTTAGATATGAAGGAACCATACATGCATTAATTATGAAAACCAAATTCAAAGGTCACTGATGCTCAAAGAACTTCCAGTTCATGAATTTTTTTCATCAAAATGATTCACAGTGTGAACATAATGAGAAGTTTTACTCATGCTCAAGAAATTTTTTTCTTGCCAGACTTAGTTCTAGATTACTTGAGAAACTTTTGCTTTTTTTTTCAGTCTAGAAGAAGTAGGAAGTGTCTGAATGTTATTAAGATAAAGTTATTTATCCCGGAATGTGCTGATGTGCCTTTAAATAAAAAGAGTCTCGAGAAAAAGCTTCTTTTAGCCTAATCTCGCTGCTTCGAAAAATTGTTGTCCTCCTTTCTTCGGCCTCTTTGAAAGAGATAATCTAAGCTTTCTTCTTTTTTTTATTTCCAAGTCTGCCTAATTTTTTTGCCGGCCAAGAAGGCACTGGAAGCCCATATGTTTCGAGAAAGGAACAAGCTTGATATTTTATTTATAAGTATTCTGAAGTTTCTTAGAATGAATAATAAGGTTTAAGTAAAGAAATACTCTGCTTTTCTTTCTACCTTCAAAAATCCCTCGGAAATTAATGAAATATCTGTATTATTAGTCATTTTTTATTAATATTCATTTTCTGATAATGTTTACGCAAAATTAGGAGCATCATTTTTTAATTGAAATAATTATATTTTTTGAACTTACAATAGCATTTATAATATTGAAATAAAATATCAATTATTTCTTGGTAGAGAAATATTTATGAAAAACTAGCTATTGTACTTATAATTTTCTAATTTGTTTAATCTTTTTTTTTTACTTTGTTCAATTTAAATTTGGGTTCATTTATACTATTTTATTGCATCTGAAGTAAACTTATATTTTAATTATTTGAGTGCATTATGTGTACTCTTTCGACCTTTATTCAAAAGCTTTAGGAAGAGACTTTTCTGTAATAAAAATTATAAAACAGAATTATATTTAAAGTGAAAATAATTGAATTACATATGAAATATAAGTAATCAAAGAGTGTATTTCACGTGGATGAACCAGCAAATTAAGACGTTTTGAATCGCAATTAGTGAATTTCTTACCTTTCACTTAAAATGTTTACACGCAAACACAATTTAGAGTATAACAGTTTTATATTCACACACTTTCTTGATATTTAAATATACACGCGATATTTCAAATGTAGGCTAAGTTTTTAAAAAGAAACAATAGCTATCACTGCCCATCGAATTCCAGCACCAAACAAAGTGATAAGCGAGAATCACATCTCTAGTTGCGGCATTTAATCTTGTAGTTAGTGAGTCACTTTTCGATTAAAAAGGGTTAATAATGAAAATTTACTCATTTTATAATGGTAGGATTGCGTCCATTTTTTAAGTAATAGTGCAATTTAATTTTGAAAAAATAAAGAAGAAATTTGAACTTTAAAATCCAAAGCTCTAAAAGAAAAATCCCAACATCACTACTTTCTGTGTAGTTTCAACATTTTTTTCCCTTAAAAATATTTAGATAATCTTTTCTTGAAGTTTCAAGAATATTTGAAAGTAAAAAAAAAAAATCAGCACTTTACAAAAGTTAATGAATAGAATTACATATTTTTTACAAAAATATTGTGTCATTTGTAAATAATTTTTTCAGTCTGAGGACTCAAAATTAATGATTCTCTAGGCAAAATTTTAATTAGTTAGTAGTCTTTTTATTAGTTAGTCGTAAAATATCTGATATTATTAATTATTTAAAACATTAAATATTAACTGAAACTTATCTTCCAAAAGTAAATAAATTATGTATAAATAGAAATTCAACAGATAGCTCATAGATGTAGTCCGAAAAATTTACAATTCATGAATGGATTTACAATGCTAATTAAGATCTAACTATACCGATAACTAATAGCTCGCGTGCATATTTCGCAACGTTATCAGGCTACACTATCTCATTCATCACAATCTATTTTGCACTTAATCACTGCACGACGCCGGAAACATCTTATTAGAAGTTTATGTAACGATGGCTGCTCCACTACAAGAATATTTAATTGCAGTCGATAGAATCTTCAGTTCTTCACCGGATTTCCTATGATGAGAATCAACAGATGGTCAAGGGGATCTTAATCTGACAATAAACTAAAATATTTACCTGGGATAGCCGCAATCATTCAGTTTGCAGCATTAATGGAATGGTCTTTAAGATGTGTTTGGGATAATTATGGATTATTTCCCCGAAATGTATTAAAGGAAATTAAGTTAACTAGATATTAATGGTTTTTAAAGGATTAAAAAGATTTCTTTGTCAATGCTGCTTATCATTTTTTTATTGTGTCTTTTTTTTATTTAAAAAAATAAAGATTCTGAAAAAAATTCGTATAAGAATTGGATTATATAATCATATATTAATATAAAACTTGCAAGTTCACTGAAAAAATTTATTTTATTTTTCGACGCATAACCTAGATAATTTTTATTGGCAAAATTAAAATTTCCTATTCCTTGGTTTTAGAAGTAGTGATTAATTTTTGTCCGGACAGAAAACTCATTTATTTATTTTAATTGAGAGACATTTTTTTATTAATATAGAATCAGAAATTTATGTGTAAATTTAAAATTTATGCGGATCTTATTATTTGTTTAGACACAAATTACATGAAATCTACGATGAATTCTAAAACAAATGACATGAAATAGCACTATTAAAGAATCTTTAGTATTTCTATTATTCCAAAATGATTTATTGTATAATATAGCATTGCCTTAAATCACAACTCTAGATAAGTCTGAAGCTATATATTAAGTTCTTTAATTCAATTTGAGGAAATTTGAGTTGCAATTTGAGGAAACCATTTGAAAGTGAAGTAAAAATTTCAATTAATGAAAGTTTCCAATAAATTCACACGTAATTTAATACTTCGATATTTTTATGAGTAAAAAGTATTATGATAAATTTGAATACAAACAGATGAATCAAACCTAAAGTACGGAAATTTTTAATTTTATTAATTTTTATATTGCCCTCAGCGTAAGAATGAAACTAGTTTTTTTCCTAATCATACGGCTTAGTATATTCCAGGAAACTAAATCTGAATATAAGCTTCTAATTCTCATGCTGGGTTTACCACTTTTTTTCAACTTGCTTTGGTTAAAATTAAATAGTTAGTTTCCAATAAATATTTAACAAATCTGGAGATATGTTAAAAATTTAATCACATTTTTAGATTATAACTAAATTGATTATAGCTAAAAATTAATCGATTACTCGATAAAAATTAAGGAAATTCATCGTCTTAATTAAATGGATAATCTTTATCATGAAAAATATGCTGCAAATATTTTCAAATATACGGAACAAATATTTGCGTCTATAATTTATACCGCAAGAAATAATTTATGCGTCAATTTTCATAGCAGAAACTGGAATTTCAAGAAAAGTATTATTCAATTAGGAGCTGGGAGTAGAAACAATAAGAGAAGTAACTAAAATAAATGGTAGAAAAATTATCATTCATAAAAAACATAGAAAAATAAATTTCACATAGCATAATTAATCATTTTCATATATTATAACTAATGTACACAGCAAATATGAGGTATAGACACAAATATTTACATTCTGCAGAATTATTAAAATGCTCAATTGTTGCTTTTTTGAAAAATCTCATTTTTTTAATGCAAAATTCCCATGCTCTTTAATGACTCAAAAACAAAATGCTAATTACATTTTTTATAAGATTTTAATACCAAGTTTTAGATCAGTATCAAATTTTTATCTGCTACAGAGAGAAATCAAAATTTAGTATTTGATTCTCTCTTATTATTTTTTAGCCATAAGGCGCTCTGGGCAAAACGATGCTTTTATAGATGTATACTACACATTTCAGGAAGGAAAATTCATGATGTTTGCAATACAGCATGAATATCCTTCTATAACTCATCTCCAGGCTACGGATAGCTTATATATAACTGCAATTTGTATATGTAACCAGGGTAGAGAGACAATATATTTATCAAATAGAATATATCGATAATAATATAAATCCCACGAAAAGTTATCTGGGTAAAAGTTATCTAAACGATCTGACATAAAAAAATACAAATGGTCAATAAAATGTTGTAAATGATAAAGGAAAATTGAAATCGGTCCTTTGCTCTATTATAAAATTTCGTATATTTGCATATTTGGTTTCCAATTTTCAATTACTATCTATGATAAAATTCTGAACAGAATTAATGCTTTTTTTAGTTCTTGTTACTCATTCAATTATTAATGTGTCTGAGGTCCTATTTTCTGATGGTGACTTTAAATTTATCTGAGCGAATTAAATTGTCTAAATCTTAAGTATTTGACTAATTCGGGCTAAGAGATTTTTTAAAACACCGACGAAGGAAATAAAAAAAGAAATCTCACTAAGCATGTGATTTCTCGCCAAATCTTTTGGAGAAAAAATAGTACAGTGGGGTTGTTTTATTCCAGTTTTACGAAAAGAATATTGCATGAAAAACTTCTTGTATTCTCTAATTTTAGGTCATACATTTCTTTGTAACCCTAGTTTTTGTTTGTGACTTCAATTTCCCTTCTTAGTACATATGATTTTGAGTCACCTTACATTGTTATAAAAATGAATAAGAATCCAACTATTATGAAGGG
Source organism: Argiope bruennichi (assembly GCF_947563725.1). Taxonomy (NCBI): domain Eukaryota; kingdom Metazoa; phylum Arthropoda; class Arachnida; order Araneae; family Araneidae; genus Argiope; species Argiope bruennichi. Next base: position 12,098,585 of record NC_079155.1, read on the forward strand.
GAGATTTATAGTTCTTAATTTAGAACAGAAGGCAAAATATGTGCAGAGATTTATTTTATTTATTTCTTTCGCAGAAATCCTCTCATATTTTCGACACAGCATAGAATTACGAAGACATCTAATAAAAAAAATGAAAGAAATACTCAAATATAAAGGCATTTTTTTATTAAGTATATATTTAAATTTCATTCTGCCTGTTCCTTTTAGTACCAATTATTATCATATCAGTTTCCTTTAAAAAGTGTTAAGTGCTTGAATTAAGTCTTTTCCTTTAAATTGTTTCTCTTTTTTCAAAATCAATAAAAAAATTCCATAATACAAACGTTTTAATTATTGATTATTTATTTTCATTATAACATGCAGCGCAAAAAAAGACGAATTATAAAAACTTTTTACGTAATTTATGTACAGATGACATATATAAAAATAAAATTGCAGAAGAAATAACAGAAAAATATGGAACATTATAATTGAAATTTATTTTTAAGCAGTCTTTTTAAACATTTTCTATAATAAAACTAAATATTTTTTTAACTAAATGACATTTTTATAAAGCTCAGATGAACACTTAATAACTTAAACAGGAAATTAAATACTTTAGGAAATAAAGCATACATATTAATTTTATTAATAAACGTTTACCATTTTACATGTTTATATTAAAACGAAAAAAAGCACATTTTTTAAGAGATTCTGATTTCTTAATATAATGAAAATAAAAATATGTATAAAAAAAGCGAACGACAAAATGACTAATCGCCTCTAAAATAAAATCCGCATACTTCAACAACCACTTAATAATGAAGTGCTCGTTTTATATTAAGTTAAAAAATACAAAAAGAAAGGAAAAAGGAATTAATTAAAACATTTAATGAATTGCTATTTATAAACTGTTTTTATTCTATATCAGGAGAGCTTATTTTAATAGGGTTTAATAAATAGTATTTCTTTTTAATAAATTACTATTTTTTTCTTCTTTTACTGAAATGAGAATATTAATGATTTATAAGAAAAAAAATCAAAAGCGATAGAGAAAAGGATCGCAGCCTTTATGCAATGGTGGAAATTTCGAATTTCTAAAAATTCTTTTATGCATAGATCAATGATAAATAAATAAAAATAAATAAACTGTTCAATTAATGAGAGCTTAGTTGCATTCACAAAAATTTAGAGATATATTTTCATTAATAATATATATTTACATTTTATCTTAATATATTTCCATTCCAATTAATTGTGATTATTTTAATAGCAAATTTGTGAAAAGAATACCATTTCATGCTCATAGTTAACGAAAGAATTCGACCGAATTGTGCATTAAAAGATTAATTTTGAATATTTTGAAAAGTTTTCTATAGATGAATATCGCATTCAGTTGTTCAATATCCGTATAGAAGTAAAATTAATTTCATCACTAGCAATAAAGGGCAGGGTTGAGATTAAAAAATTAGTATGCTCATATTTACCGTTTACTGTCAATTTGTTGAAGTTTCATATGAAAGGGCTAAAACAAGATTCGAAATGATTAAAATGGCTGTATTATTTAATTATAATTTAATTCAAAAAAAATTTTTAAATTTTTTTTTCCAGCAATGCCTTAGCATAATTAAAATGCCGTTACAGTTTTCTGGTTTCTACTCTTGTATATGCTTAATTCTACATATACTGGAAGTCAAAATTAATTGCTATAAAGGATGAAATAAACAAGATTTAATTTTAAGTAGACGCACAAAATAAAATAACATAAAATGTATACTTGTTTCTAAAGAAAAGAATAAAAAAAATTAGCAGGGCAATTATAAAGTTAATACTTTTTTATTTCATTTGTATATCTTCTCAGCTACCAACTCGCCAACTCTGAAAGATATTTTGTCTATAGCTAATGACTTCAGATTGATGTAAAATGAATGTCGGTAAACAGTATCCAGCCACATACTCAATGTACAAGATAAATTTTAATTTTAATAGTAGTATTGCGTACTTTTCTATTTCATTTGAGATTTTTGGAATAATCTTGAAATGTTATAAAGAAAGGAATTTGCATTAATTTTATTACCTGTATTCTTGAGATTTTTAGAATACTATTTTAATTTTCAATTTTTTTAGAATACTATTTTATTTTATTTATTTTTTTTTTGCAGAATCATTTTGCATAAAATACTAGTCTATTTGCAGAAATAAATTATTGTTCTTAATAGAATATATGTAGCTATATCTTATTAACAAACAAATGCTTAAAATGAAAATCATTGATTTAAGTTAGAACTACTGTCAGTTCATTTTTTAACAAATTATTGAAATTTCAAATGCATTTAAATCAAAAATGTACCAAGGAACAATAATATACCGGCTTTTTAAACGAACCGTTTATTACTAACATTTCAAAAAAAATGTGCAATACTTATCAACAATAAAAGAATACATATGTAAAAAGGATTTCTTTTGTTCTTTATGATGAAATTATACCAAAACAAACATTCATAATATTATCAAAGAATGGAATGTAAATATTAGTTTGAAAACTTTTTTGATTACACCTAATAAATAATACATTAGACATTTATTTCTAAAGTTTAATTTCTAAGATAATGAGGTGGGGCAAGTAATAAATAAATAAAAATCAAATATTTTTTTGTTTACTCAAAATTTGCTGGTAAATTTCATTTGTTCATAAAGAAGTATTAAACAGAAAACTTAAATATATAATTGTTTTGCGATGCTGATAAAAAAAGAGTTATTGTCTGTTATTGTTTTAAGATCTTCGAATGTAATAAAAGGGAATGAATTATCTAGAAAACTTTTTACAAAAAATATCTAAACAATGGATTTTTAGACTCAGTCAAACAGAAGAAAGATAATTAGAATCAAATCTATCTTTCATTGCTTTGAGAGATTTTAAAAAAAAAAAAAACTAATTTTCTGCCATAAAATCATGTTAAACATTCAAATATACGAAGTTTTGTTTGTTTTAGAAATTGCAGATTGATGACTAGAAATATAATATTTGAAATTCGTCGAAAGTGATGAAAAAGTTATATGAATGCTTTTATTGACTGTCATTCGTATTTTAAATCTACAAATTTGTAAAGTAATTACTTTTGTAAAAATTCTTAATGATAGCTTTCGATTTCCAATCAAAATCAAAAGACTAACAGTGAGTTTTTGATAACATAAGAATACAGGATCTCAGAAACTCATACAAAGTCACTAAATGTTTGCGAAGGTGAGACCACCGATAAGGAAAATGTTTAGAGTTTGAGATAAATATCATAACAAAGTTTCATTTCTAATGCTTTCATCAAAGAAGCTTGTATTTGAATATTGATGCAAGGAAGAATTCGATATTCTGTTTAATTTAATATTTGAATTTTCTACAGCTGCCCAATCTCATTAAAATTTAAATATCTCTAATTTCATATACAGAGAAGCAAATTTGTATTCATGTTTGAGAGAAAATCGCCATCATCTATAATTTTACAATGTTCCTTCGATATTTTTTGATAAGAAATTTAGCATGCCCCTATCCAGTTTTGTTGTTAATCATGAAGTATTGTGTTCATAAATCATAATAATAAATTCGATTTCCCAGAAGAATTAGCATTAAAATACAATGACATAATATGTATATAAGTAAATAAATAATTAGATAGAGTTAAATATGCATACCAGTTGCTAAAGATCCTCCAGTTATGCCTTTTTTAGTTGAAAGCCTGTACAATAGATTAGATAATAATATAAAAATATGAACAATCAGGTGTGAAACTAGAAATTGTCTATCGTATTGAATTGTCTATCGTATCAGCGTATGAAACTAAAAATTGTCTATTGTATGGCATAATTGTCTATCGTATAAATGAGAATGACATACAGTCGTATATTCCAATACTTGTTTTTTAAGGAAGTGTTAAAAATTGAGTAATCAGAAAAAAAAAGCAAAACAAAATTAATAAATTTTTATAAAATTCTATCTTCTTTCCCATAGAATCTCTATGGAAGAAATCAAGAAGCATTTATATCTGCGATCCTAATCTTTTATATAATTTTTTTAAAAAACAAGATGAAATAGAAAGATTTTTATGGAACTGAATAGTTAAGAATAATTTCAAAGACAATTATAGCATATATCTATTGTTTAAATAATATTTCGCTTAAATTCAAATAATATAAGCAAGTATCTATAAAATTTCGAAAAAAAAGTTATTATTTTGAAAAAATATGAGCAAAATTGTTCTTATATATAATGTTTTATATAATTACTTTCAATAAATGAACATTTTATAAGGTCAAGAAAATTTATGAATTGTGGAATTTTTATCGATTTATAAAATAATTACAAACACTCATATATCACATTTTTCCATACATAATAAAAAACAAACATTTTCTCGTGGGATGTAGCATTCGCAAATTTACATGTTTATTATACTAGTATTAAATTGTTTTATAGTTTAAAGTTTTATACATTAAATAATTCAAGCAAAATGGTTTATTTTTAACCAATTATACCAAAATATTTAATGCATGGTTCCGTTTCATACTACTCAATGAAGAAAGTGTAATCTTCAAACTTAAAATCATATTTCGCTTGAATCTTTTAAAAATAAGCTTCCTTCATTAAGTTGTTTAAAAGTTGTAACACAGTACATTAAATACTTTTATTAAAATAGGTCAGAAAATAAACCACCGTGCTTCAAATAGTTCATCAGAATAACAAAAGTTATGCTAAATATATTTCATTAGAATGTTTTCTTTTCTAAGACTAAAATGCAAGTACTGTTTTCAATACTTGTTTTGCCTCATTAGCTAAAATCATTCCCCAGTACTTTTCAAAAGAAAATATTCCAGCCTAGTTTAAAGTGTTTCTCTATAGCTGATAGCATCTTTATTCTTCATTTCATTTGATAGCAATCTAGAGTGAGGATATTTTTGAGTTTTTGTTCCATTTCCATGTAAACAAAGCCACTCTGGTTCTTGAAATACTGCAAGCAAATTCGAATAGTTTATGATGTTAAAGATATATTTTCATTTGCCCTAACAAAAAAAAAAGAAAGAAAGAAAATCGGAATATCTGGATATTCTAGTGGCATGCGAAAATGTCTTTAATTTCAGCGTAAAGAAGTAGTTATTACTTTTAATTTTTGTGAATGCGTTTCATTTATGATAAAAGCAAAATCAATCGTTTAGCTGTAAAGTAGCTCGTTTAGCTGTAAATATATTTTTGAAAGTTGAGACTTAACCGTTATATATATATATAACGATTAAGGATACCACTGAATGAACACTAATTATTTGTAAAATGAAAAAAGATATATTAAAATTAAATAATTACCTTCAAATTTGGTTAAAAAAAGAAAGAGAGAGGAAATAAAAAGACATTGGTCAAAATTTAACCAAAACTTAAACATTGAGTCAATTCTTTTTATTTGTTGAAAACACCTATTAGTAAACAAAAAAAAAGTGCTTTGATTTGAAACGTGATTGAGAAGAACTGGAAATATTTTTAATAAAAAAAAGGCTTCTAACCTACAATAAACATTTGTAATGCGATTCAAACATTCTTTATATTCAAATAAAATCATTTCTTTTAATTTTAAACTATATGAAGTAGCAACGAAGCAAGAATTAAAACCTACCCAACTTCACGATTGTGAATCTTTCTTTGTTAATATTCAGCAAGACTGTGAGCTCATACAAAGAAAATTACTATTATAGAGATATTTGTTTACTGTCTGGTTTCTTTTATAACATCTGCCTAAAAAACAGAAACTACTGAAATTGAGTCCAACTTAAGGTATCTAAAAATTCTTTTTTTTGTGTGCATATATTGTCAAGTGTGGAACGCAATGACACACACACATAAGAAGTAGAGCTATACTAATTTATTAACTCAACTCTGAAATCAGAACACAGTGACTGACAAATCTTCTGCTTTTATACTAACAGGAAAAGTTACAGAACACTTTTCTGGAGACAGTAAGAAAAGTCCAGAGCACTTATCTGGTGAACTAAAGAAATGTCCAGAATCTCCTGGAACATGAAATAAAGAAAAACATAACATCAAGGAAATAAATATTTACACATACTATGAACCGCATTGTCTCAAGAGAGATTCGAACTTACCGTCTCTTGATTATGAGATCTGCACTATGACCATTCGGCCATGGAGATTCGACTGTCTCTTTTCAATGCGGCATTGCTCCCTCCTTAGAAGAACAGCGTCTGGAGGTTATGAAATTTAATTGTGTGGCTCTAGTTCTTGATTGAGTCACAGGGCCAGTATAAGTTGTCATGTCTTCACGGGGAGTAGTCTCTTGAGAAATGACTCTTTCCGGAACCTCCATACTTTCATAAGAATGTTGGTCGTCTTGTTCTTCTGGGTCATGGTATGGCTTCATGTGTAAAACGTGGACAATTTCCTTCGATTTCAGCCTTCTAGAATTAGGATCGAAATCGGCTACTTCATAGGTGACGTTGGATAACCGCCACAAAACTTGATAAGGACTGAAGTACCTCTTGAAGAGCTTCTCGGAAAGCCTTTTTTTGATCGAAAGTTTCTGAAAACCTCTGGAGTAGATGGAACATTCTTTCGTTTTGGTCGATCCTCAAATCCGGAGCTATCATCGTGGTACAGTCGGTGACACCCAACTTTGCCTTTGAAGTGGTTGTGGAATAAAACGATCCTTCGTCTATGGTATTTACGTAGTCTTCGCGTAAGGGTTCGGCATACCCGATGCACATGCCTTTAAGGGTGATCTGAGGTTCTCCTTGTCCGTTAGCAACCCATAGTTCGGCTTTACCATTAAGGAGCGTAACTATAGTAGACGGAAAGGCAACTTCCATGTTTAAGAGGAGCAGCCTATTTCCCTCTACTATTACGTCGATAGCTCGATGGTTCTTACGCCCTAATACAGCAATCTTCCTGATAGAACGAGCAGGTACTGTCTAGTCTTCCAACGTGAATAAACGGCTGGAGTCTGGAGATTAAGATTCTCGAATGACGTCTTGAAACAAGACCTCCAAACGGCCACAATCTATAACAGCTTGAGAAGTGCCCAAAAAGTCCCAACCAATGATGACTGCATTGAGGTAAAACAATAAATTCAAAAGCTTGAGGTCGGCCATTGATTTCGAGACGAAGCGTACATTTTCCCACTGGTCTCACGTAATTTCCATCGGCGACTTTTAAAAGAACATTGTTAGTTATTGGAAACATAACTTTCTTCAGTAGGCGACGATACATCTTCAAGATAACAGAAAATGAGGCTCCAGAGTCCACAGGGCAGGTATTGGCTGATTGTCGACGATTACTTCAATATATTGTTTCCGGACATCTTCGCGGCAATCGGAGGATTTTTGTCACTAGCGGCCTCACCCCCAAGGAAGGTCACACCGCTTAGTTTTCCTCATTTCTCCGGCTAGGAGATTGACTGGATCTTCTATATGACGACGGCTTCTTCTTCGCGGCTTTCTCACAAATACGTTCATGAATATCAAAATACTAAATGTAACATGCGAGAATTTCCATTGCTAATATTGTATATTTTAGAATAAAATCAAGTGAGAAATAATATTTACTTTTCGAAGGAAAAAAAAAAACAATTTTACCTCTGGTATCTGTATGGAAATGAAACTGACTGAAAACTTCTGAGCGTATGAAGTCATATTTGCTCTTGACTCTGTTCGTGTTTCTACTGTTGTAACTCCGCTATTAGCAAAGTGTCAACTAGCCTCTGTCTCCCCTATTTTCTTATTTATTTAATCATTTATGATTGAGTGAAAAACATGCAATGAATTTTGAGACGAATCTCACCATTGTCAAATGGCGAGGACAATAAGATCGAATTTACATATTACTCGAATGTTGAGCTGTTTTGAAATGAAGTGTAAAATTCAAGTGGTTTAGTTATAAGCACACTGTGATTATATCGTTATACCATTATTAGCAGAAAATTATATACGTTATTCCGACTATGCTCTTGAGTATTCTGAATACCATAAAATGTATTTAAAATATCGCAAAAATATTGTTGGATATTTTGTACTATTTGAGATAGGCAACTGAACCCATGATTTCCCAGCGTGGATTTCAGAAGACAATGTAAAGGTTTCAATATTTGAAAAATATATTGTCAACAGTTCTTTTCTAGTTCCGATAAACTTGTAGCAATAGAATGAAACATGATTTCTTACCTTTATCGGTGAATGAGTAAATAATCGTATTTCATTTTTGAGTAATTTTTGAATTTTTACCTGAATGGATTAGAAAAAAGAATCAATTTTTTAACGATTAATGGAATAATTTTTCAATTCATAAATAACTTTGTGATCAATTTAATTTCTTACTTTTTCAAAGAATTTTTAAACTTTATTTATTTTATTTATTTATTTTGTAGAATACATTTCATTTATTATGAATGTCAACTCTCTATTTTTAAATTAGTTTAAGCATTTAGCGTAAAGCTATAGCTAAATATTTTTAAAGGTAAAATTAAAATATTGTATCAACATTTTTCTTCAAAATATATACTTTAGTTTTACTTAAATGAAACGCTTTTCGCATTTTGGGAAAAATTATTTGGCCGTTTTTTAATGCGTTGAATCTTTATATTATTCTTAAAAAAAATAACCAAATGTTTATTAAAATCTTTCTTGATTTTTTGCAAGTATTTACTCTACAGCAGGATCTTTTTTTTAAAAGAACATCCTGGAATCAATATTATTATGTCAACAGCGGTAGAGTCTTCTTTTACAGTATGAAAGATTTATGAAATGAAAATCCATCGAGAAATCCAATAAATATTTTATGAGGTTGCTCCTGTGCAGGGGCCAGCATTGTCAAAAAATTGGAGACATTTTTCTTGACATGAGGTAGAGAGAAACTTGATTAAGTATTGACACAATTTTTTCAGGTTGACATGCATTGACTTTGAACAAGACCTGAAGATAATATATTTTTCAAAATTTTCCAGATTTTTTTCCTTTATTTTATTTGAAAAATTACTTTTAAATTACTATTTAATGATCAAATAAAAAGTTCTGTCTCATGTGAGAATTTGATAATATACATATTCAACGGGTGATTTTGATATCATGTTTTTTTTTTCCTGAGTGTATTATAATGTTTTCTAAAACTTTATGAAACAAAGAAATATTACTTTTTCGTCTAATAACAGTTAAAAAATATTTTCATTGCTCTCATTCATTATATCTCGAATTACTTTAATATCTTGAAGACTTATTCTTTAACTTAAAATACTTATTATAATTTAAAGAAAAGATAATTGTTTAAATTTACTATTTACCATTGTCATCTCTTTTTGCACTCTGTTAACGAAGCAATAAAAACTTATGGTTCAAAATATTGGAATATGAAAATTGAATTACCCATTTATGTATTTCATTTATTCTATGGTTGCAAGTTTTTTTTAGTATGGACAAAAATTGTGAAATCAATTTGGTATCAAGAAAATTAGTATTTTGAAGAATACATATTTGCATAATTTTCAAAACATATGATGTATTTTGCAGATTTGTAGTTGATGAAATATCTCAGAACGTTAAGAACTGTGATATTGTCTTAATTGATTACAATAAATGTTTCTTCTAGTTATGATCACATCATAACAGTTAAGGTTAAAAAAATTAATTCTTGAAGCAAATTCATGTGATAAGGAATAAATATTTCTCCGACAAATTTTGGTTTTAGTTCAAAAAGTTGTCGATAGATGACACTGCAGATAGTAAGCATGTAAATAGAGAAATATTTGAAAATCACATCACAATTTGTAAAATTTTTTTAATAAATGAAATTCCCAGTACAATATTTTCAAAATGTCCACCATCAATTGTAATCATATGTCATAATCGGAGGACGAAATTTGTAAACATTTTTCTGGAAAGTAGCCAATGGAACAGATGCACAGGCATCTGTTCTGATATTTTCTTCGAGTTTCTCTAGTGTTTGGGGATTTATATAAATACATCGTATCTTTTTAAATTACCCCATGGGAAGAAATCGCAAAGATTTAATTCTGGTGAAAACGATGGCTATTGTATGCCCTTTATTGTGAAGCGCAGATAATTTAAAACAGTTATACAGTTAACAAAATATTCCTCTAAGAAACTGAAAACGTCAGCAGTACTTTGAGGCCTCGCGGCATCTTACATAACCCAGGATGTTGCGGATGGTTTGACTAAAGCCTTTTCAGTGGTCACAAAATCATGCAAAATTTGAATATATCGTTTTGACGTTATTGTAACATGTAGAAAAAAAGGCCCTCTACTGGAAACAGCTTATCATAAGTTACTTTTTAGTAGAGTGATTTTGGAACACACACACGAGAGTTCCCAGTTCTCAGAATTCGCCACCTTAATGACATATCCATCGAGATAGATCTGTGCTTTTGCTCACTTGGCTTGTGGCTGCAGTTTTTCGGAATGATTTTCTAGGGAAGCATGTTATTGTTTCTTCAACAGCTAGTGCATTTGCTTCTTCAATAGCCGAACGAATTCGTCGAGCAGTTCCGACTTTCTCAACCGCAACACTATTTGTTTGTTTGAATTTATCGTACAACTGCTTTATTGTATTTGATGAGGACCTTTATATACTTGGAATTGGCACTGAAAGTTTCTTCTTGTTGCAGTAATATTCTCCCTCCAATCGGGGCAATTTTAATAGAAGATAAATCCTTTTCTCCAACAAATACGCCATTTTCAAAACTTTCCAATAGAATCTGTTGTTCAGCTCTCTACTGCTTGTCCAGTCACAGAACAATCTTTTTAAACTCGAAACAGTAACCCCCTTCTGACTCTTCGCATTTTGATGATTTGAATGCTTGAAGAGTGATAAAAAAGACACAGCGCCATCTATCGGCAACTATTTGAACTAAAACCAAAAATTGGGGGAGGAGAAATTTATGGTTGTCATATTTTCAGCATGGTTAGTCAACTGAATTATAATATCATCGCAAGTATAATATGATCTGTCATATGATTTTGCTGCAATAATCGTTTTTTTTTAAACCTTAACTTTTTTTCTGTTAAGCATTTTTGAAAATCGTCAGTTTATTTCAGGACACCCTGTAAGTATTATATACATTCTCGAAAATTTCCTTAACGTGAAATCAGAATCTGCTCGGTTATTCTAACTAACAAATTCGCCATTCATGTTTTATATTATATGCTTGAGGGAAGAACTACCAATATTAATTGCAGAAAGAGGAGAAGCTATCCGAAAGGATTCATAAATGTTAGTAATTTTCAAGAGTAAATCCTTAAGTACATTTACATAGTTCACGAGAAATTTCTTGGCAGTAGCCATACTCTGAAGGAAATTTTTAACACGTAATATTCTTTAGAAGAGATATCAACAAGAGAAGATGGTTTCAATTTCGAAAATAAAGTCTTAATGGCTTTGTTATTTTTTACTTAGCATTAAATGAACTTTAATTGTCATTTATTTTCTCAAATATTAAGATTTTAGTAAGCAATATGATTACTTCTTCATTACTCCGTTAAATTTTAAGCAGATTCATAAAAAATTAGTTTTATATCCGTGTACCATTTTGTAGCAATTAAGAGCTATTTCGGAATAGATGTAATTCGAACCAATGTCATATGATAAAAATAGCAGATGAGCCAGTTCCTGCCTTCTTCACGTTGCATTAGGGAGAGGAAAATTTTCTCGTGATGTCAGATTTGGTTTGCACTCAATCCACACACATTCAGGACAGAACTTTAATAGGATTCGAAGCCCAGAATTTACATCCTGCTACTATAGAGAAATGAATGAGAGAAAATGAGATACTCTGAAACCACAAACAGAAGACAAGAATGCCGGTCGAATACTTTCACACAGCATGAACTTGTATAAATATTTTTCTTGCCCACATACTGGTTTTTATTGGAATAATGAAACGTATCCAGTACTTGCAACTTATTACTTTGTCTGTAAGAAACATATGGCTCAAGATTGTTTCAAAATAGTATCCTTCTTTGAAGGAGAATTTCATCACAGAAATAATTTTGAGAACTTGCTCCGAATCTTGGTATTAAAAATTTGCTGCTATCATAAGCTATTGAATAATTTTAAGAGTAACTTTTTGAATAATAAGAAGTCAGAAATTCTTTCTTTCAAAGGAAGTAAATTTCTAAGAGAGGTTAATTTCCTTATATTAGAGAAAATGAAAAGTTTAAAAAAGCTTTATATCTGCTTATTTTTTTTTCCTTCATCATTAAAACACCATTTCATTAATGGGAACATCCTAGTAAAATTTATTTTAAATGATAAATGTATCAAATTAGATAATTTGTTCATTCATCTTTAATGTATTTTGTCAAATATGAGGATTTTTTTCAAAAAGACCACAAAAAAGACAAGAAAAGAAAACTAAAAGGATTTATTGCCGAAAATTACATATATTATGATTATAGATTTATATCATTTCCGTGAGCATTCAGGCATTTATCATATCGATTAAACAGGTTTCCTATATCCTCTCGTAAAAGTTGACACCAGTAATGTGAGATGGATCTTAAATTGTCCATAAATTTTCTAATCAGTCAGGATTTTTTTTTTTTTTTATTTGCTAGTTCTTTACTCGTCTAAGCCACGTTCTGTATGCAGAAGGAGCAGGTGCGAGAGGTAAAACATTGGAACTAGAATTTCTTTAAAAGATAAATATTTAGATATTACTACTCCCTATTCCTTCCTTAGAAGAAATGTTAAAGTACTTTAAAGTTATCGAAGCGATAAAGCCCATTTCACAAAATTGCAGACATCTTTCTTTAAGAATTAATGTCTCAAGCTTTGCTTCAAATATTTTGAAAAAGAAATATAATTCTTGGTGATAATTTAATTTTGTCTTTTTTGTGGTCCTCGAAAAAAAGAGACACGAGTTTATATTAATTGCAATTTATTCTAAATTTTTAACTTTTTGGAAATGGTTGGAATTTGCCAAATTGGTGAAATATTTGTAAAAATAAATCTCTTTTTTTTGTTATGTTCCAATAAATTTAATAAAAGTACTGACTTTCAAAACTATTATAAAGAATTAAGAAAGTTCATAACAAAAAATAATTTAATAATACTTACAAAACATTGATATTCATTCTCTATATACAATAATAGCAAGATTATATCCGCATTCCAATGAATTAAGCATTTAGATATGGAACAAAATTTATCCAAATAAAACAAAAAAAATTTTTAAAAATAGAACATTTTGAGAAGAAATTTTTTGGAATCGCTATTAAAATTGTTTTTGCCTACTTTATAATTACTTCTTAGTTCATTTATTTTTATGGTTACTTTACAATCTTTACTGCATCTTATTTATTTCTTTCTTTTTAAAGGGAATAAATAAAAGTGATGAAACATATTTGCAATAAATATTATTTTAAATATCAAGAAATATTTATAAATAATGCATATTTCGTAATAATGTACAATGGAAATATTTAGAACTATTTGGCTTTCATTCAAACACTAAGCTGAAAAGACGAATTCTGACAAATATGTTGGGAAAATAGGATTTATATTTTATTCTCCGATTGGATAAGTTCGTTAGATGCTATTTATCAAGGAAGATAATGTATCAATTTTTAGTTCAAAATCTGAACATGCGTTTAACAATAAAAATCAATAACAATAAGAAAAATTAATTATACCCCAAACATTATTTCGACTTTTATAAATTATTGAAAGTTAGTTATAAAAAATTCAGCTTGATTTGGAAAGTTAAAATTATGTCATGACTTTTAATGCAAACATTAGCTAAAGATATACAACAATTAAATTTGTTACTTTATTTCTTTGAAAATGTCGGAGATTTTATAGAAAATTAGTTTGATGTTCAATATAAAGCTCAATATTTATTAAAAATAAAATATGTTTGCCGTAATGCTTCGATGAATTAACGAGAAAAAAATCTTTTGTTACAAACTCGAGACAAAAATGGGTGATATTTGCATTAGAATATAAGAATCGAAAAATCGGAATAAGAAAAGGATCTATTTCCGAATATCTGGAAATGAACATCAAACAATGTTCTTTTAAAAGAAAAGCATAAGAAACATTAAACAGGAAAATGACAGTTGAAACCATTTGTGGGGAAAAAGAAGGGCTATATCTTCTTATTGTTCCCAGAAATCCTCTTAGTAACGCTTCGAAAGGAATAGCAGGGCTCTAAAAAAGGATTTTCCTGACAGATAATGTCTCAACAATGAATTTCGTAAGTAGCCAATCAAAGGGGATATTTCTTTCTTTTCATGGTGCTAGAAAAATCTAAAGAATCTTTTTTTCATAAAATATTTTACCAACTCATTAGCAAGTATTACTTGCTTTAAGACTATGAGTTTTACGAGAAAAGACCAGATGCCAACATTTTATCAGAAAATATGTAAGATATATTTAATATTTTTTAAAAATTATTATTAAGAAAATTTCTTCAACTTTATACATAAATTATCTCAATATTATTCATCTTTCAGGGCCAGTTATTTCAAAGCAATATTTTGAAAAATTAATAGAGATAATATGTATATTACTATAAAAGAAAAGAAACATAAGCTTACTAAGAAACTTACTTTGTTGATAGTTTTTCTGTTTCAAGATTTTAATAAATTGTAGTTTGGAAAAAGGTACAGAAATGTTAAAAGCTCACTATTTTCTGAAAAATAGTTCAGCATGGACCTTAAAAATTGCTAAACATCTTTTTGCAATAACGCTGATGATAGTTTATTTTCTGCTATCAAATGAAACTAAAATGTCTTCTAGATTATGTCATATAGAAAAATCTAAAGAAGCTTTTATTTTATAAAATCGTTTTACTAACTCATTAGCCAGTATTGCTTGTATTAAGAATTTGAATTTTGAAAAAGAATACCTGATGCCATAAGGAAATGGGAAAAATGTGTTTTATATTTTAAAAAAAAAATTATTATCAAGAAAACTTTTTCTTTCTACACCAATTATCACAATGTATGAAAGTATATATTCAAAGAGATAATATGTATATTACCATAAAAAAAGAAACATTTGAAATTCAACTTATTTAGTTGATAATTTTCTGGTTTACGATTTTCACGAAATGTACTTCGGAAAAAGGTTCAACAATGTTAAAAGTTTACTATTTTGTGAAAAGTGGATCAAAAGCTTCTTTTCACAATAGTTGTGACAATATTTTAATTTTAGGTATTAGCTAAATATAAAATATCATCGAGATTATCTAGACTATATCAATACAAAAAAACTTAAGAACGAAAAAAAAAAAAAAAAACCCTAAAGAACCTTTTACTTTATAAAAGTTTTTTACCGGCGCCTTAACCAATATTGCGTGTTTGAAGAATTTGAGTTTGACGACAGAGGACCTGATGCTCCCAGAAAATACAATAAACTGAAAATATTAACAAGAATATGACTTCGTGTTTCTACACCAATTATTTCAATGTATCAAAGCAACATTTCGCACAATCAAAAGAGGTAATACGTACATTATCATAAAATATGAAGTTAGTTGTTTTTTATGGAAAAATTCAAAAATATAACTGTTTTTTAAAAACTTTCACATTTTTTCAAAAATTTCCTCTAGAACGTAGTCACCATAATAATTATTAATATTTAGCTTAACAATCAGAGCAGAATTATTTTGGCAAAAATAGGGATTTCATGTGGCTACATTTTTTTTCTGTTAATTAATGACACTATAATTACGATCAGAAAAATATAAAAAAAGAGAACTCAAACTTATTAAGCATTTTCAAATTAGATTCTTTATTAGAATTATACATATTTCTTCAGTGTTTGTGAAAAGATTCTAATGATTAAATTAGTTTAATTCTTTTGGATTTAAAGTAAAAAAATATAGCTATTTTAAAAGATGGGAGATACATTTTAATCAACATTTAATATTTTTAATTATCATACTATTTTTTTTCTAATGTTACGTACTTGATTTGATCTGAAATATTTAAAATCCCAATTTTTAAATCAAGAATGAAACCATTTATTTTTTTGATAAAACTGCATTTATTCAGGAGACTTTAGCTGCTGAGGTATCGATAAATTAATCTGTCATTTGCGATCTTTTAAATACTCTGTTCATTCAAATTATTTTATGATAAATTCAAACTATTATTAGATTTATTACAATACTGTTCAATAACGCAGAGAATCGTAAAAATATTGTTCAGAATTGCGTACTCTTGTGCTTTACTCTTTATATAAAAATCATCGGTTGAATCACACGGTCATTGATGATATTTTTTCTAGTTTTTAAGGTTATTAGTTAATAATTTCCTCTTAATTAATTACTTGACAAATTAGTTGATAATTTCCACTTTTACTATTTAATTAATTAGTTAATAATTTCTACTTGATTAATCATTTAATTAATTGCTTAGTAATTTCCCCGTAATTAATAAATAATTTCCTTTTGAATTTTAAGCTGGACTATCTTATATACTGTGTAATTTCTCTTTGTAATCGATTTATTCTATTTGTAAATATACATTAACTTAGTCTTTGCAAAGAAAGTAACTTAAAACCGGAGTCAAAGAATGAATTTATGCTATCTAGTCTAAGTAATACAAGAGAGGAAATAAAGAAAACACTGATATTAGTTTCTATTTCATGGTATAGGATACTTCTAATGAAATGATTCTCATTCAGGGTTCGCGGAAATTGTGCCTCTAAATATTTATTTAATTTCTATCAAAAGCTTTTATTCTTAAATAACCTTTAATTAAAATAGATAAAGTGAATTATCAAAACAGTTTCCATTGTTATAAACTGATTTAAAATTCCCTGTTTTCCAATATTTGTCAAATAATAACATCGTACTATTCAAACAAATAATAAACTGAAACAAATGTAACATATTCCCATGAACTTTTTAAATTAATACTTTCTTAAATAAATTCCATTAATTACAGAGAAAGCAGTTGCCGACTTTGATATATTACTAAAATGAATTATGTTGTATACGTTCGGGAGAAATAATTATTTTGCTAGCGTAACAAAACAGAAACGATATTGTGTTCATTTTTGCTAAACAAACACAAAATATATTTCTAAATGTTAGAGATGAATAAATATAGTAGAAATTAGTAATATCTATTTAGATCATAATTCACAATTCGTTAAAATATTAAGTTCCATTCAAAATTACTACTACAAAAATACTATAACTTCTGTTAAAAACACAAATTTTTATTTTTATCAGCTTTTGTATAATTTGCGTATTTCTAACAATTAATTTACTTATCGGGCATTTTTAGCACTCAATATTTGAAAATATTTTGAAAAATCTCACGTTTTTATTGATTTTTTGATCAGATTATTAAAACTATAGAAATGGGAAACATATGAAAACGCTCTTCTAAAGAAGACAAAATTGTTAAAAAATTAATTATTTTTAATTTATTTCGAAAGCGTTTATTTTGTTCAATCCATTATTCAAATTACAAGAATTAATTTTAATTAATTCTAATTTTTTTTTAATAAATGTTTGCAAAACTAAAATATAATTTCTTCCGTTAATGATGTAAAATATTTTTTTTTCTATTACAATGCAATGATAGCTTTTACTACATCTTCATTAATTTTTATTATCTTTTTTTAATAATAGATTGAAATCGATTCAAGAATGATACTCTATATTATTTGCCTTATGATTTATAACGAAAATGTATTTTATAAATAAATTGTTCATTTTTAAACAGAATAATCTTTCCGAAATAACGCATTATTTATGAATATTTTTCCTTAATAATTATATTTCGAAAAACTCTGTTGAGTATGCATAT
The DNA here is from genome assembly GCF_947563725.1 of Argiope bruennichi. Taxonomy (NCBI): domain Eukaryota; kingdom Metazoa; phylum Arthropoda; class Arachnida; order Araneae; family Araneidae; genus Argiope; species Argiope bruennichi. Next base: position 12,116,390 of record NC_079155.1, read on the forward strand.
CTCTCAGAACAATTTTAGTAAATATATTCACTACGTAAGTTTGTGAAAAATAACTAGCAGACGATAGTTAAGTAAAACTCTGGTGCAGCTTGAAAATCAAAAAAATAACTGCCAAAATTAATGAGTTGTGTTTATACATTTTTTTTTCTATTCGGAAAGTAAATATCTAGACTTTAAATCTATGTTAGACTTTAATAAATATAATCCCATAATTTCTTTCCCATTTCCTGCACATAATTATATATATATTTATCCATCCATTATTAAAATCAATGCCTATTAAAGATAGTCTGGTATAAAGAGTCTGCCATGAGTAAACATCTCAAACTTTACAAAGAAGACAATAATTATTATATAACCAGTTAATAAATGATTTTGTTTCCTTTCAAAATATTCTCTTACTTTATTTATACACTACTCCCAATGACTTTATTTTTCCTGGAAGTAGTTTCTTTGAGGCAATATACGTATTTTCAGAGTGAATTCTTTTTGCTTCATTTTATTTTTTCAAACCGATGACTTTTCTTGATAAATTTCCTTTTAGTAAGTAAAGGTTCAATAAATTATAACCAGAATGTTTTGGAAATATTTAAAAAAAAAATCATCCTGTCTGTGACGCGATTTATTTTAGCTTACTTGTCGGAATAAGAGACATAGAGTAAGCTGCAATGGGTCTGCAATAAAAATTATGTTAAAAGAGCTCTTGCTAAAGCATAAATCTGCTACATTCTAATGAACCTCTAAATAATTATTTTCTCCATTCAGTGGAATCACTTTTTGGAACAGACGCTTCATTCTGCACCAGAATATAAACTTCAACAACACCCTCTTCTACAATAAAATATTAGAGTAGAAGATGGTGCGGTTTTTGAAGGGTGCTATAAGCGAATTCGGGCATTATTGTTATTCAATGAACTCAGACAGACTCAATTGATCTGCATTAATAATTTATCGCAATTTGTATTTTACTAAAAATATGACATAATATTTATCTCTAATTCATTTGTATTCCACACTAAATATAGTTATTATTTCTAATATTCATTTAAAGTGACAAAAAGAAGTGCCACTCGCAGAGAAATTACAGCCGCAAACTTAATTCTAAAGCTACTCGCCGCCATCGCAACAGGATTGATTGGTTGATATTCTAATTCCAAAATTAAACTTTCTTGTGAAGCAGCTGTCGTATTAAATTGATTCGTAGATCATTCTATTCCCAATCATATAATGTTAATTTCAATTCATTTTATTTAATACGCATACAAATAAATACATACTGCAGTTTAGCTCTTCTCCGGATTAAACATAACAATACCACGTTTTTACTATTAAAACAGTCAATACTACACTTTTACTATTTAAAACAGATAACGACGGAAAAAAATCAAAAAGCAATTTTTGTGATCAAAGCATCAATACACAGATTTTGACTACTTCTTACAATTATTCAATAATCTATATTTTATTTATTGCTTTAAAAAATAAATATAAAGAAAGATTTTGAGAGCTATGCAGCGAAATTCGAACATTATTTTAAGGTCATTTTTATGTAATAAGTGGCGTTTAAGTAATACTTTCCATAGAACTACGATTTTTTACCAAAAAGGAATAAAAAAAATCTATATTCTAAAGTAATTTGCTCATAAACTGAAAATGAAGAGATGATCTATTTGTGTGAATAAAATTATTACTTATTAGTCACTTCAGGCGGCGATGGAGTTGGTTGAAATTTTTCATTATATTCGACTTTTGATAAATCGTATCGATATAAATGTATGTAATGCCATAAAAGCCAAGTTATTTTAATTGCCTAACATAAGTTTTGTTTACTTCGTATATGAGCATTTCTAACGAAACGTAGTCTCTAGCGAAACCAGTTTATAATGAAAAACTATCATAGCGCCATTAAAATTATAAATATCCATCTCATTCAGAATTTCAGGATTTTGTAATTTCGCTTTTGTTTGCCTTTTAAACTACTTATACATAAAAAAAAATCGTCCTTCTTGAGTTTGTAACAATAGAAAAAATAGATAATATGATTGAATACGAGTTATAAGAAGAATATGCATTGAAAAAAGGTTTTAATTTCATGACTACAATATAAAATACTGTTAAAAATTAAGCAAAAAATAAATTAAAAAAAATATCGAAATTCAGAAGCTTATTTGAGCATCTATTGAATTGCAATCATATAAAGTTATAATCACTAAAATTTTGAAACTTTTTAAAATCCATTTTGTGCAATAATATTTTCGAAAATTATCACTGAAAAAGTGCAAAAATCTACTTAATTTTTAATTAATTCAAATTATAAAAGATATAGTTCCGAATTGAAAAGTTCTTCCTTCCAAGGTATATATTGGTGCCAAATTAAGTAGATGTACATCAAATGGTTAATTGCCTGCTGAGAATTAACACTCATACACGCAAACATTCTTCTTTATTATTGGAAGAAGTCCTTTATAGCACATAGAAACATCCATTAAAATTGAATAAAGGCTGGATACATAGCAAAAGTAAACCGTTGGATCTTTATTTCAAAATGTCTGGGGAGCGAGAATACTGGATTTATTTTCTTGAATCCTTATGAACTTGGAATCAAGAATTTAGCAACTGAATGTTTGCAATATTCTACAGCACTAATTAAATAAATGGTGTTAGAATTAAAATCCTTAAACTACCTTTCATTTGGTTCGAATCACAAAAGCCGTTCATTTCATATTAGGGATTTCAAAAGGCATTTAAACATAAAAGAATTAAGCTGAGCGTAGTCAGATTTTAATTGAATTCTTGATTCTCAAAATAATAAATAAAATAGCTTAGCAGAGAAGGGATTATGCTTTTACTGTCTGATTTGTTTAGATGGGGGACATTTTAATTTGCTTTATTGAATTTAACCTTTAAGCAAAGCGAAGAAAAGTTTTGCGTCTAAACATGCACATAAAAAAATGTTTGCTTTGATTTATTGCTATAAATGAAAGAAATGTTTTGATTTGTTTTCTTTACATTCATTCATATCTAGTCTCTAGATATTCATACACATTTATCAGCATATTTTATAGTATTTATATATATTTTTAATTCTTCTTTCTCTACATTAGCCATTTTCCCATGAGTAAGTCCTTGAAGACTTATCATTCTACAGAGCAAACTAAAGATTCAATCGATAAGACAGTGGATGTAGAGTTTCCCTTCCCGCAAAAAGTCACGAACCTTACATTTAAATGTCAAAGCCCTGTTGATATACGTATGTTTCTTCTCTTGAGTTACTCAGAGAAGGAAAAGTAAACGGAACAGATATTTTAGCTAAGGAATACATTAAAATGTGCAGTTTTATGAAAAGTATTTTTCCCAATTGCTAGCTAAAAAAATCAATCGCACGTTTTCAGTTTACTATGATAAATTGTCAATTGTAAGCAGTTAATTGTCATTTGATAATCAAAAACATCTTTTTTACTAGGAGCCAAGATTACCTTACGTATCTTAATGGTCAAAATATTAAATACAAAGAATAAAAATATTTGATAGATAACGATTCTATAGTAATATCGGAAATATATATATTTTTTAATCTCAAGTTTCAATATGATCAAAGAAAACATTATTATTATGTTAGGATTTAACATCCAAATTTATTAGTGTCTTAGATCTTCTTTTATAAATTATTCTAAATTTAAAAAAAAATTAAACTTACAAAAGTTTTTAATATTCAGAGATGGAGTTAAGTATAAATACCATGATGTGCGAAATAGAACTTTGTACTGATAATCATATTGTGTTTTTAAATATTTCTCCTTATTAAATTCCTTTATAATCAGAAAAAAACTTGGAATAACAAAACACATGTTATAAGTTAATGATTTCCTCTTAATTAATTACCTAACTAATCAGTTAATAATTTCCACTTTTATTATTTAATTAATTAGTTAATAATTTACATTTGATTCATTATTTAATGAATTGCTTAGTAATTTCCCCGTAATTAATAAATAATTTCCTTTTAAATTTTAAGCGGTACTATCTTATGTACTGTGTAATTTCTCTTTGTAATCTATTTATTCTCTTTGTAATCGATTTATTCTATTGTAATCGATTTATTCTATTGTAAATATGCATTAAATTAGACTTTGCAAAGAATGTAACTTAAAACCGGAGTCAAAGAATCAATTTCTGCTATCTAGTTTAAGTAATACAAAAGAAAATAAAGAAAGAAAACACTGATATTAATTTCTATTTCATGGTATAGGATACTTCTAATGAAATGATTCTCATTCAGGGTTCTGAGAAATTGTGTCCCTAAATATTTATTTAATTTCTATCAAAAGCATTTATTCTTAAATAACCTTTAATTAAAATAGATAAAGTGAATTATCAAAACAGTTTCCATTGTTATAAACTGATTTAAAATTCCCTGTTTTCCAATATTTGTCAAATAATAACATCTTACTATTCAAACAAATAATAAACTGAAACAACTATAACATATTTCCATGCACTTTTTAAAATAAATACTTTCTTAAATTAATTCCATTAATTACAGAGAAAGCAGTTATTGGCTTTAATATATTACTAAAATGAATAATTTGTGTACGAACAGGAGAAATAATTATTTTAATAGCGTAACAAAGCGGAAACGATATTGTGTTCATTTTTGCTAAACAAACACAAAATATATCTCTAACTGTTAGAGATGAATAAATATAGTAGAAATTAGTATAACTATTTAGATCATAATTCACAATTCATTAAAATATTAAATTCCATTCAAAAATACTACTACAAAAATACTATAACTTCTTTGAAAAGCACAAATTTTTAATTTTATCAGCTTTTGTACAATTTGCGTATTTATAACAATTAATTTAATTTTCTTATTAGACATTTTTAACACTAAATTTTTGAAAACTCTCATGTTTTTATTGATTTTTGATCAGATTAGTAAAACTATAGAAATAGGAAACATATTAAAACGCTCATCTAAAAAAGGCAAAGTTGCTACAAAATTCATTATTTTTAAATTATTTCGAAAACGCTTGTTTTGTTCAATCCGTTATTCAAATTACAAGAATTCATTTTAATTAATTCTAAATTTTTTAATAAATGTTTGCAAAACAAAAATATAATTTCTTTCTTTAATGAGGTAAAATAATTTTTTTTTCAATTACACTGCAAGGATATCTTTTTCCACATCTTCATTAATTTTGAATTGCCTTTCTTTAAAATAATACATTGAAATCGATTCAAGAATGATATTCTCTATATTATTTGCCTTATGATTTATAACAAAACTATGTTTTATAAATAAATTGTACATTTTTACAAAGAATAATCTTTCCGAAATAAAGCATTATTTATGTATATTTTTCCTTAATATTAATGTTCCAAAAAAGTCTATTGAGTATCTATCTTTCAGAACAATTTTAGTAAATATATTCGCAAAATAAATGTATTCACTACGTAATATTTTGTAAAATAATTAACAGACGATAGTCAAGTAAAACTCTGGTGTAGCTTGAAAAAAAAAATTGTCAAAATGAGTTGTGTTTATACATTTTTTTTCTATTCAGGAAGCAAATATCTAGACTTTAAATCTATGTTAGACTTTAATAAATATAATCCATAATTTCCTTTTCATTTCCTGTAAATAATTATATATATATTTATCCATCCATTATTAAAATCAATGTCTATTAAAGATAGTCTGGTATAAAGAGTCTGGTTTGAGATAAACATTTCAAACTTTACAAAGAGGACAATAATTATTAATATAACCAGTTAAGAAATTCTTTTGTTTCCTTTCAAAATATTCTCTTACTTTATTTATACACTACTCTCAATGACTTTACTTTTTAGGGGAATAGTTTGTTGGAGGCAGAATGCACACTTTCAGAGTGAATTGTTCTTGTTTCATTTTATTTTTTTCAAATCGATGACTTTTCTTGATTAATTTCCTTTTAGTAACTAAAGGTTCAATAAATTATATCCAGAATGTTTTAGAAATATTTAAAAAACCAATCCTGTCTGTGACACGATTTATGTTTAGCTTACTTGTCGGAATAAAAGACATAGAGTAAACTGCAATGGGTCTGCAATAAAAATTATAGGAAAAGAGCTCTCGCTAAAGCATAAATCTGGTACATTCTAATGAATCTCTAAATAATTATTTTCTCCATTCAGTGGAATCACTTTTTCGAACAGACGCTTCATTCTGCACCAGAATATAAACTTCAACAACACCCTAGAAGAAAATATTACGAGTAGAAAATGATGCGGTTTTTGAAGTGTGCTATACGCGATTTCGGGCATTATTGTTATTCAATGAACTCAGACAGACTCAAGTGATCTGCATTAATAATTTATCGCAATTTGTATTTTACTAAAAATATGACATAATATTTATCTCTTATTCATTTGTGTTCCACACTAAATATACCTATTATTTCTAATATTCATTTAAAGTCACAAAAAGAAGTGCCACTCGCAGAGAAATCACAGACGCAAACTTAATTCTAAAGCTACGCGCCGTCATCGCAACAGGATTGATTGGTTGATATTCTAAATCAAAAATTGAACTTTCTTGCGAAGCAGGTGTCGTATTAAATTGATTCGTAGATCATTCCATTACCAATCATATAATGTTAATTTCAATTCATTTTATTGAATACGCATACAAATAAATACATACTGCAGTTTAGCTCTTCTCCGGATTAAACATAATAATACCACGTTTTTACTATTAAAACAGTCAATACTGCACTTTTACTATTTAAAACAGATAACGACGGAAAAACATCAAAAAGCAATTTTTGTGATCAAAGCATCAATACACAGATTTTGACTACTTCTTACAATTATTCAATAATCTATATTTTATTTATTGCTTTAAAAAATAAATATAAAGAAAGATGTTGTGAGCTATGCAGCGAAATTCGAACATTATTTTAAGGTCATTTTTATGTAATAAGTGGCGTTTAAGTAATACTTTCCATAGAACTACGATTTTTTACCAAAAAGGAATAAAAAAAATCTATATTCTATAGTAATTTGCTCATAAACTGAAAATGAAGAGATGATCTATTTGTGTGAATAAAATTATTACTTATTAGTCACTTCAGGCGGCGATGTAGTTGGTTGAAATTTTTCATTATATTCGACTTTTGATAAATCGTATCGATATAAATGTATGTAATGCCATAAAAGAAAGGTTATTTTAATTGCCTAACATAAGTTTTGTTTACTTCGTATATGAGCATTTCTAACGAAACGTAGTCTCTAGCGAAACCAGTTTATAATGAAAAACTATCATAGCGCCATTAAAATTATAAATATCCATCTCATTCAGAATTTCAGGATTTTGTAATTTCGCTTTTGTTTGCCTTTTAAACTACTTATACATAAAAAAAAATCGTCCTTCTTGAGTTTGTAACAATAGAAAAAATAGATAATATGATTGAATACGAGTTATAAGAAGAATATGCATTGAAAAAAGGTTTTAATTTCATGACTACAATATAAAATACTGTTAAAAATTAAGCAAAAAATAAATTAAAAAAAATATCGAAATTCAGAAGCTTATTTGAGCATCTATTGAATTGCAATCATATAAAGTTATAATCACTAAAATTTTGAAACTTTTTAAAATCCATTTTGTGCAATAATATTTTCGAAAATTATCACTGAAAAAGTGCAAAAATCTACTTAATTTTTAATTAATTCAAATTATAAAAGATATAGTTCCGAATTGAAAAGTTCTTCCTTCCAAGGTATATATTGGTGACAAATTAAGTAGATGTACATCAAATGGTTAATTGCCTGCTGAGAATTAACACTCATACACGCAAACATTCATCTTTATTATTGGAAGAAGTCCTTTATAGCACATAGAAACATCCATTAAAATTGAATAAAGGCTGGATACATAGCAAAAGTAAACCGTTGGATCTTTATTTCAAAATGTCTGGGGAGCGAGAATACTGGATTTATTTTCTTGAATCCTTATGAACTTGGAATCAAGAATTTAGCAACTGAATGTTTTGCAATATTCTACAGCACTAATTAAATGAACGGTGTCAGAATTAAAATCCTTAAACTACCTTTCATTTGGTTCGAATCACAAAAGCCGTTCATTTCATATTAGGGATTTCAAAAGGCATTTAAACATAAAAGAATTAAGCTGAGCGTAGTCAGATTTTAATTGAATTCTTGATTCTCAAAATAATAAATAAAATAGCTTAGCAGAGAAGGGATTATGCTTTTACTGTCTGATTTGTTTAGATGGGGGACATTTTAATTTGCTTTATTGAATTTAACCTTTAAGCAAAGCGAAGAAAAGTTTTGCGTCTAAACATGCACATAAAAAAATGTTTGCTTTGATTTATTGCTATAAATGAAAGAAATGTTTTGATTTGTTTTCTTTACATTCATTCATATCTAGTCTTTAGATATTCATACACATTTATCAGCATATTTTATAGTATTTATATATATTTTTAATTCTTCTTTCTCTACATTAGCCATTTTCCCATGAGTAAGTCCTTGAAGACTTATCATTCTACAGAGCAAACTAAAGATTCAATCGATAAGACAGTGGATGTAGAGTTTCCCTTCCCGCAAAAAGTCACGAACCTTACATTTAAATGTCAAAGCCCTGTTGATATACGTATGTTTCTTCTCTTGAGTTACTCAGAGAAGGAAAAGTAAACGGAACAGATATTTTAGCTAAGGAATACATTAAAATGTGCAGTTTTATGAAAAGTATTTTTCCCAATTGCTAGCTAAAAAAATCAATCGCACGTTTTCAGTTTACTATGATAAATTGTCAATTGTAAGCAGTTAATTGTCATTTGATAATCAAAAACATCTTTTTTACTAGGAGCCAAGATTACCTTACGTATCTTAATGGTCAAAATATTAAATACAAAGAATAAAAATATTTGATAGATAACGATTCTATAGTAATATCGGAAATATATATATTTTTTAATCTCAAGTTTCAATATGATCAAAGAAAACATTATTATTATGTTAAGATTTAACATCCAAATTTATTAGTGTCTTAGATCTTCTTTTATAAATTATTCTAAATTTAAAAAAAAATTAAACTTACAAAAGTTTTTAATATTCAGAGATGGAGTTAAGTATAAATACCATGATGTGACAAATAGAACTTTGTACTGATAATCATATTGTGTTTTTAAATATTTCTCCTTATTAAATTCCTTTATAATCAGAAAAAAACTTGGAATAACAAAACACATGTTATAAGTTAATGATTTCCTCTTAATTAATTACCTAACTAATCAGTTAATAATTTCCACTTTTATTATTTAATTAATTAGTTAATAATTTACATTTGATTCATTATTTAATGAATTGCTTAGTAATTTCCCCGTAATTAATAAATAATTTCCTTTTAAATTTTAAGCGGTACTATCTTATGTACTGTGTAATTTCTCTTTGTAATCTATTTATTCTCTTTGTAATCGATTTATTCTATTGTAATCGATTTATTCTATTGTAAATATGCATTAAATTAGACTTTGCAAAGAATGTAACTTAAAACCGGAGTCAAAGAATCAATTTCTGCTATCTA